>NW_027021310.1:327965-344835 GCF_036884655.1 Musa acuminata AAA Group | reverse complement strand
TAAAGGTGAGGTACGATCTAGTGACTGAGTAGTTAAGCCTACCATACCGGGGCATCAAAATATGATTCCTTTGTTAACAACAATGAAACAAGATCGGATCAATGAAAACAACCCGCGCTAAGGCTTAAGCTCTTGTATCTAATTCTATAACACCGACTTCGGATCCTAACTTGCTTATTTCAAAACAATATCTCTTATATAAAGTCTACCGTCTTGTATAGAAACATCGGTAATCTTACCAACTTATATACTTGGTGCAAGTTCAATTGCTTTATTAATAACATTCTGAACCGGCAAGCTGTCAAGCAACGGGCAAGCTACGGGCTATTTCCAATGAGCAAGCTGGAGTGTTTCTTCCGAACAAAATGAACCAACCTGACATCTTTCCTTCTCTTTCGACTCGGTCAAGTATATCCGCGCTACGTGAAGGCTCTTAGCACCTTTTCTCTCTTTATCAGGAAATGGAATCCAACTCTGTGAAGAACAATCCCCTAAATACAGACCAAAGCAAGAGCCTCCGTCGAGATATTTATCTAATCAGCAGTTCGTTCATTGTAACCTAACTCCTTCCTTGCTGCCCAGTAAATAGATTTCCTTGCTCCCCCAGTCATCAATAGATATTTCCTTGCTGCCGAGTTCTCAATAGATTAGAACACAACTTTCCTTGTATGTAAAGGCTTTATTTCATGCAGAGAAAGGAAGGCCATTGTCAGTCTGTCTCTGAAAACGGACTTGTATAGATAGAGTAATTCGACCACTAATACGCCGGATAGGAGTCGCCTCCACAGTTCCAGCGTCGGCATTCTCTTTGACTAACTTATCGAAAGTACCGATTTCTTGCGGGGAGGGTCTTCCTACATAGGCCCTAATTCCTTTGGTCATACAGAAAAGGTCTTACCCAACTTCTGGGCGGAAAAGGTCTTAGATAGCCTGGAGAGCAGACTCGACTGTGTTCCACTTCCATACTCTAGTTTACATAGGGCTAATGGCGCGTCTAGTCCTACCTCTTCTCCCTAAGCTCTTTGTTCAAGTAATACACTTTCTTTCATCCTCTTCTCTCTAACTAGTAAGCAAGTAAACCAACCACCTTGTAAGAGACTTTTGATTGACTTTTCGTTCCGGATAACAGTTATACTTTGAGTGGTGGCAGGTAGGCGGGAGACCTCTCAATCCTTACTTCAAGGGGAGAATAGCGGAGATGGTCAGAATGCCCCTAAATCTGTAAGTTGGTTTGAAAGATGATCTGTGGGATGGTTCTCGTTAATAAGTATCGGAAGAAAGCTAGGCTTCGTCTCTGTCTAAGGCAAGGCAAGGGCGGGAAATAATTCCATAAATCCAGGATAGGTCTACAAAAGGGAATGCTGTGTTAGGTTGACTTATATATCTGCTGAGCTATCAAGTAAGAAGAAAACCGGCTTGAATTCTATGCTTGCTGCTGACTTTCTATTAGATTAGTATTGACTTGTCTATTAGCTTGGCTAGCCTTATAAAGGGTTTCTCCTAGGCAACAGTACGCGATGTTATCAGCGATGCCTCGCAGCATGTAATGTTCTTTCTTCTTCCTCTGGGTGCTCCGGAATTGTCGTGGCCTCGAAGCATGCAGTGGGAACTGAGGAACTAGTTTGTTCTCTACGATTATTGGATGCCATTTGACTCCTTAACCCATTCCTAACCAGATCTTATTTGGCCTAGGCGAGATCCATCTCCACGCGGACGCGAGCGTTATATTTGCACAGTGGTCTGGCCACACCTTACTATTAATCTATTTCATTTCCCCGCCTCCAGATACTAGAATCAATATCATACGAAGAAAAAACCCATCTCTATAAAGATGCCAGACCCATTCTCTGTACTATCAATAGGATCCATTATAACAAGCCGCACACTCATATTCAATAAATCAATAAATAAAGAAATATAGCGATTGAACTACCAAAATGGAATAGAATGGCCAAACAAAATGGAATAGAATGGTATAAGAAAATCCAAGACTCAAGAGCTTTGTATTGAACAGTGAGGACTTAGTGGTTCTTGTAAATCTCATTTCTATAAGTTATCTCCCTATGAGCTCCGAGTGGCTAAGCCTAAGGCGAGAAAGTCACTAGTGTAGGTAATACAAAACATCGGCAAATGTTTTCCCTAGGCAAACACAGTCCAAACATTGATCTATATAACTTAAGAAGAAACAATATCAAACAATCAATATCAAAAGCCTTCTACTTGGTGAGTCGAAGTGGGGTTCCCCTTGTTGATAACTTTCTTCTGTCACGCTTTCAAACATAAGGAGAAACTTCTAAATGGAACAAGTTGCTCGCTGAAAGAAGGTTATTAGCGGAACAAGTTGCTCGCTGAAAGAAGGTTATTTGCCCAGGCACCTATTTCCACACCTTTTTTTGTTGGATAAAATGGACTCGCTGGTGAGAGTGTGCTTGTTTGCTGTTGCAGTAATCCCAGTTTCTCGCTATAGTAACAAGCCAGTATAGTAGGGATCCGTCTGATTCCTCAAATGCGGTTTTCCTTTGCCCTTTCTAGTCTAATTCCGTTAAAGCCAATTACTTTCTAGTCTAATTCCGTTAAAGCCAATGATCAGTATTTACTAGGGGTTTTGTTTATGCACAAGGTTTTGCTCCTAAACTCAACCAAAGCATGGGTCAAAAAGGAAGAACATTACCATCTGCAAGAGTCCCGACATTTTGCACCACCGTCTACTAATAATAAGACAATAAATGCAAGAGCAAATATACGTTTGTATTACACCGCGACCATCAAAGACCGATTCTAATTAAAGGCTGATGGCTAATAAAAGCAATGGAAATGAAGAGAGTAACCACAAGCCTGAGACGACTTATAGACTTAGGATGGCATAGCGAATGGACCGACTCACTGGCTTACTTGAATGGCAAGGCAAAGCATCTGTGCTTTTACTCTGGAGCTGGAAGTAAGGGCGAGTAGATCGGCTTTTACTCATCAGTCTTATAGGCCTTAAGTAGATTTTTGGGGTTGGACTATGAACACAGTACCAAAAGAAGGACTCGCCTAGGCTGGCAGCACCACTAGCAGACTTAGAACCAATACTAGACTTAAGCACAGACCTAATAACCTACCTTACTGAAAGAGGCCCGTGAGCAACTGCACCAACAGAAAGATAGGATGGAACCTTAGTCGACTAAGCCACAGGGGAGTGATTAACCAGCATCCCCATTTCCTCGATGCGAACCGAAATCCAAAGCTTGAAACAGATAATAGAAAGGCTTAACCGATACTGAAATCATGACACAAGCACTTTAGCATTAACCCTTAGCCGAATACTCCACTTAGAAAGAAATTGCGAGAGACCTCTAAGCTCATACACTTGTTATCCTAGACGTCAAATTCGGATTACGTGCTAGACAGATTAGGGATTCACGAACATAGGTAATAGCCTACATGGAAGGCTTGGAACCCCATTCCCATAGAGAGAAAAACACTTATGACATACAGAATGACTAAACAGAATGCAAAGAATCCAAAGGTAGGAATGCCCATCTCTCTCTTACTTATACTATCTTACTTATAACAATTGCTCACGTGAAAGCCTTTTCGGTGTCAAAGAGTAAACTATAGCAATGTTGGGGCCAATCGTTCTATTCTTTATCTTGATTTCTGCCTTGGAGTCAGGAATTGGATTTATTGATCCTCTTTATTATTGCTAATCCAATGAATTCGTCTTGGCCAACTTTTCCCTTCCAGTCGTTGGGATACATTCATTTCCAGGCAAAAAGCTTACCCAGCCTCCTACCCTTTAAAAGGATATCTTAAAACACTAGCTTATACCCTATTTGGGAAGGAAAAAGGCTAACAGTGGGAGAGCTGGAGTGATAGTTTCGGAATAAGCTTTACTAAGTCTATTTCGAATCCAAGATCCGTTTTTCATGAAGGTAAAGAAGGCTTCTCTTTTTATTACGGCTAGCACGTTAAGGATTTAGGGCGAGATGTTGCTTCGCAGACCGCTCAGGGAGATGATGTTAAAGAGGGTTAAGAGGTGTGAGAACGCGGATCCGCCGGGAGGATATGTCAGAGCGGACCCACAGAGGACGAGGCCGATGTTGTACCTGATGGGGCTGTTGTTGCTTTGGAAAAAGGCGTTGGTGAGCCACTTTAGTTGTTGAAGAGAAGAAGGCAGATTCAAGTAATCCTGGGGAGGTTCCAGTGAAGAACGGCGAAGGCACGCAGGACGCCGACTTCAAGGCTATTGAATGACGCGATGTTGTAATAGTATGGCTCTTTCCAGGGCAGGGGGTTTACCGAGGCCTTTTGATGATGCTGGGTCTTTCTCTCTATCCCTATAGTGGCTCATTGCGATTGATGACATTTTGCTCGGAGTCGAGCTGCTCTTTCAAAAGCTTTTTCGATGGGCACTCTTATACCATTGGGTTAGCTTTCCTTAGCCTGGAATGACTAAACGACAGTGAGCAATGCTTTACTATTTCTACATAAATGGAGAAGCTACTTACTATTCAATCCGTTTTCCTTTACCTGAGCCTTGACTAGATAAGTCCGTTTACCCATCTCATTGTCTTGTTGTTGATCGTTGTCCTATTTGGTTAACCATTTTAGCGGAATCAGAGGCTGGCTGGAACCCCATTATCGAAGGAAGATGCTTCTCTGCACCGAGCGGGGCTCCTTGTCCCAGGGCATATGGCAGGATGTCTAGTCTCTTCATTCCGGTAACACTTCCACTTTACCAAACCTCACAAGCCAATAAGATTGGAACTCTTGGAGCAACTTGGCTGGCAAACGGATATTTCTCTTGCTGCAGTTGATCCTAGGGCCTCAAGAACTGGAATTCCTACATATTTATTATATTGCTAGAAGATAGGGGCTTTTGCGGGTGCTACAGATACGACTTTAGAAGCTATCTCTCCGTTCCACTTCGTTGCACTAGTTCTTCTGGCCTACCAACTCTATAACTCATAGAATACCTTTCTTTCCGTCTAACTCTATTATAGAGCCGTTAGAACTAGGTGATACTAGGACCGAGCCGTTAGAACTAGGTGATACTAGGACCCGCGGGCATACTAACCTAGACCTAGGAAGTCGAGGCATTAAGAGCTCTACAATGGAAGTGGTGCCTAAAAGCCCAAGCAAGTCCCTTACTGCATTCCGTATAACAAGGGGGAAGGTGCTATAGTTCAAGGTATTATTCGCTTTCTCGTACGATAGGAACCCCGTCGCTTGGGCATTATGGAGTTTCGAAGCTAGCCGTCGCTTGGGCATTATGGAGTTTCGAAGCTAGGATGTCTCATTGTCCTAATTCATAGCGTAAGTGAAGTTCCCCTTTCGGTCGAGCTCTTTTATAACCGCCCTAAAAAGCACCTGGAAGAGCCAACTACACTATAAAGAGGAACCTGCGAACTACGTCTTAGGAGCGATATGGAATTGTATGCTCGCCTTTTGACTACAATTATATAAACTTGAACCGGGGGGCAGCTATAAAGCCTATTTATTTGCTTGCCGGGTTTATGAATACTAGTAGGGGAACTAGCCATGACGGAGCTTAAACAAGAGGTTGGACTAAAGCAAGCGGAACACAAGGAAAGGACTGCGAAGAGCAACTAGTATTAGCAATATCAATCCCAAGGGAGCTGGGTCTATTCGGGCAACAGGCGCTCTGTTTAGTTCATTCTGCTTTCTTTAATGAAGCCAATGGAGTTTGTTTTCGTTTCTACAAGTTCTGGCTTTCCATATTATTTGCGTGAAAGAAAGCTCACTTGTTTGTATCACCATTCTTCTCTCAATAGAAGAGGGGCTCCCGTTCACCATTACAATAAATTCCATTGAATGAACTGTCATTTTAGGCGAGATTAGAAACCTTCCTTGCCGCCCCTAACTCTAAAGAAGCGCACACCAACGGAGTTAGAAAAGAGGAGAGTCAGATCAAATGAGATTGGGCTAGATTCTATTAATTCAAATAGGATGGGACTGGATCCAGTATGAGTTAGAGATCGGGGCATGTATAGAAGCACTGATATCAGGGAATGGAATCATCTCTGCTGGGCCTTCGTCCTTCCTTTTCATTCTTTTGTCTTTACGGGTGGGTTTCATGTCCGTCTTAGGAAGTGATCTCTCTTTGCGCCATTATTCGATGATGTAGTTGCAATTGGTCTAAGCGAGTGAAAATCTATTAGGAGTCCAAGCCCGGCTCATTTAGGGATTCCAATAGAGTCCCCAGTTTGATCAGTATTTGTTAGTGACGAAGCGGGGCCAAGCAACTGGACAAGTAACTACTAATGACCAAGCCACTACTACTGATGAAACTACCCTTTCTTCCCCTACCCGACTTCTCTTTATTACTATATTGCCTACCGACACTCAGACTACCAATACAGTTATTGCTCATTCCGGTGTTCTTCTGACTCTTAAGTTTGATACCTGAATTCGGCTCCTCCCCTAAAAGACAAAGAGAGAGACAAGCTACTACTACGGAAATCGGTTTCTTATTTACCGCAAGCTGCTGGCTACTCTCTGGCTCCGATACGAATCTACCTCTCCTCTCAATACACTTATTGTCTTCCCATTTCCCCAGGAAGCTGCTTTTCTCCCTTTCCTCACTTATTAACAGGAACTCTACTTTATGACTGGAACAAGACCCGGGATGGGATTCAACTCGGTTAAGCCTTATTGTAAACCTTGCCCAACCTCGACTATGGCTCTTTGAACTCTTTATCGCTGGTTGACTGACTTGGTAGGGCGCCAGTACTGTATTAGTAGCTCGGCTCTTTCATTCCTTTAACTTCAAATTGTCTCCCTTGATGCCGGGGAAAAAGCTTCCTTAGCCGGGTATTGAGATAGGCATGCTAGATCTACTAGGGGACAGCTTACAGTTTACAGTGTTGTCGATTCAGAATACCGAGTGGAACAGTAGTTAGAGAATCAGAGGTGAAGTCGAGTTAGAGTGTCATCCCTAGTTTCATCTGTATTAGTAGACATAGGAGAGGTGTAGTTGCCAGCTGCAATCGGTGGTGTATAAAGTAATATGGAAATTGATGTTTGAGTCGACTCGGTACAATAATGACTTGAATAAACAATAAGTAGATAACCAGATGCTGGATCTGATCGGCGCGCCTAGGAAACAACTAGAAATCTATCTTGCGCCCGAAGAAAGGACTTGCTCATAACGAAACTTTGCGCTTCAACGCAAGTACTTGATTATGTTCGGCGCCTATTTGTTCTTTTCGGGATGCACTAACGAGAGTTCCGAGTTACTAAGTAGGCTAAGCTAACAGGAGTGGATCTGGAGTCGCTTGGATCCTTAACATTCCTAATTGTAGGACTGTGTAAGTCAGCTCAAAGAGGGAGTGTCATCGGTCTCTTCTCTTGTTCTAGTCCCTTCGCTTCGGTCTTTAAACAAGGGATAGTTATCCTCCAAAGCAAATATACAATCATTGAGGAATGACACTAGGATCTCCTCTCTTGTTCTAGTCGCCTTTGGTCTTTAAACAAGGGATAGTTATCCTCCAAAGATACACTCATTGAGGAATATACTAGGATCTAATACTTGGCTATCTCCTAATTGGCTATCTCCTACTGTCTATCTAATACTTGTCCATCTCCTATCCTAATGGGCGGCTATTTCCTACTGTCTATCTCCTACTGTCTATCTTATACTGTCTATCTCCTACTAGCAATATAGTCGTAGCTTTTCGTGTGCTGTGTTATTTGATGAAGTCAGACTTGTTGGTATTTGAGAGCACTCTTACTGAGTGTACCAAGGCGGTGATTGTACAGTATAGTGGCCTTCGCCTCGATTTTGTTTGACACAGCTTGCTTCGATAGTGTAAGGGGCATGCATCTAGTTCATAAGCAAGCAAGGGTTTACTATGTTTCAGCTTGCTTGTAGTGATCTATGCAACTAAATAGAGAAGTCTCCGATCGTAGCGAGATAAGCCAATAGCCCTTCCTTCATTGCGGGCGTGTCCCCGCGGAATCCTAGTCTAAGGCAGCGAAAACAGTAGGATGGTTTTGAATCGAGCCTCCACTGGCGAATGGTGTATACGGAACGAAGTAGCAGAGACTCAGGTGCCCCCGGCCTCCAAGGCATGAAGCTCTGACTCAGCTATCCAAGTAGAGGCAGTAAGGAGTAGAGTCCTAGAGAATATGCTATATCCAATAGGACACACGCTCCACGATGATATGAGATAGCGAGCTAACTAGGGTTCAACTACTCTTAGTAAGAAGACCTAACATATTGATATTAGAATATTTCCTCCGGTAGCTAGCATAGTAGGGTTCAACTACTCTTAGTAAGAAGACCTCCAATATTGATATTCGAATATTTCTGTTTGAACCTGCTCCCACTGCTGATACCGAGCCTACAGTAGATTTCCCATTCCACGGGCACAGATGAGCGGCCCTGCCGCGACACATTAGTAGTGTCTTGGCTGTCCTTAGAGTGAATTTCTTCCTAACATATTTAGTGCTCCTTCCCTTGTTGTAGAGATAGAGTTTCAGACCTGGGCTATAAGTATCTCGGGCTAAAGTCTGCTACCAGTGCTACTACTACTAAGAGTGAAGTCAACTTCATTCTGATTGTCTGCCTCTCTCTCCTCTGGACTAGCTTGACTACCTCGACTCTTTTGCTTAGCTTTAGGGTTCAGTTAACTATCTCCCTTACTTGAATGTCATCCTATAATATCCTATAATAATCTAATAAGAATATAGTCGTGTCTTGGCCACTCGTTTTTCTTTCATCTTTGTTTCTCAATTCCTACAGTGTTCAGGCAACTCTATTCTCTACCTTTCTACTCTTCCTGTAAACCATACTCTACTACTTGCTCCCCGGCAACTATACTTCTTGCTACTACTACTTATGAAACTACGAAATTACTAGTTGGGGCAATCACATAGCATCTTTTCTCTCTTAACTAGGGATTACACTATAACAGTACTACTAGACTTAACGAGCACAATAACGTATACTACTGGACTGGAACCCGACCCGACCTAAACAAATACAGAATTCCAATCTAACAAGAGACAGAGGAGCAATCCATAGTTATTAAAGAAGCAAGTAAACAAGCGCACCCAAAGAAAGAGCCGAGACTGATGAACTTAGCACTACAGGTTGCTGGGCTGTTTAATACGGAGTTGCATCTATGTTAGTTGGCGAAAGAAAAGAAGCTGATTCAAGTGCTACAGCATTAGATTAGGAATATTTCAAGTAAGCAGCAAGCGGGGAAGAAAGGGGAAGAGGCCTAGACCTATTGCTACAGCACCAACCTACCTATGTTTACTGCAGCACAAGCACCCGAAACCAGACTTGAAGACGCAAGAAAAGGAGAATTGATCTCTCTTGCACCCTTCAGGAGAGGCAGACCGGGCGCTAAGCAACACTACTCAATTCCTGCCCCCGAGACCCTGATTTCACCTCAACCTCCACTTCCCGCTGAAGAAGCCCCAGTATTAGTATAACCCATGTGTGTAGTTACTTGGATAGTTGCTTTGCCTCACTACAAGTTGCTTAGTGAGCTCTATATGTGCTAGATCAGAGCCTTTGCCAACACCATTTATAGCTTCTCTTGCCTGCCCGCTAGAAAAAGAATGATACAAATAAGTAAAAGAACTGAGCTCTACCTTTGACTACCCGGTTGAATTCTGTATTTGACTATGGGGAGGTTACTTGCTTCATTAATACCTCAGTGGTCCTGTAGTTTCTCTTTGTAGTGTTTGCACAAGGGCGGGAAGGAAATCCAGAAATCCAGAAAGTAGACATCAACGAGATCTGGAGCAGTTATTAGTTTATATGCGGAAGATGGTTCATAACCCTTACTTGCGAGTCGAGCGCATGTCTATATGTTAGTAATCTGGCCTCCTTCTTGACTTCTATGCGATCAAAGCAACAAAGAATTCATTGAACTCTTTCACTTCCCTTGTTTTAATAAGATAGATAAGATTTAGAGGCTGTAGAGGCAGTATCAGAGGCTAAAGAGCGATATCCAGCTTCTACTATTTCCATTCATTATTCTCTTTATAAAGGAGAGTCAGCTGATGGAGTCAAAACTACCACTGAACCACCCATACAAGTATGTAACCAAGCCCGACCCAACCCCCACTTCAAGTTCTGAATAAGCCTACGATGGGGCTGGATCAGATGATGCAATCGGTACCTATTTCTTTGATACCGGAATTAGGCCTTGATTCTTTATATCTTATTGATTAGTTAATTCTTTTCCTCTACCTCTATCTGTTCAGTTCTCTTCTCTGGCTTGCACTGACTGATACCACACTGCTGAAGATCCTGCCGTTGCTTGGCCCCTTATGATTAATAGCTGTAAGAGGTAACAACCTAATTCATGGGCTAGCGAAACGAACTCTATTCTATAACAACTGCCGGGAACAATAGACGGACGGAAGGGATATCGGCTTTAGAATATGCTTACGACGGGGTCTCTTAAGAACTATCAGGGTCTCAACCACTAAAGGTTTACTGAGCACTGGCCCAACTGTCCCTACTGATGGATAAGTTAATGCTTGACTTTTCTTTGCTGGCGCGTGATACAAGGCTGACTGACTCAATAGCTTTAAGGTTAGCTAGTTTGCATACAGCACTGGGTTTGCTTACGGGGATAGCAGCTTACTCTCACCTTACTTCTCTTCTAATCTATCTTGTATCCGGGTTTTAGGGACTGACTGGACGGTTAGAGCGTTAGCTTGATTCCAAGATTACCGTTAATTAAGCGATTCGCTCAGTAAACGAGTAGAAAGCCAGCCCTTTTTTCAGTCTAGGTCCAATATTGTTGTTTCTATTAGCCAGTCCGTCCCTATATCTAATGGGGGAGTTTCACTATCACCCTGTATTTCCAGCGAAGATCTTTCTTAAGAGTCAAAGTTCCCCGCTGGAGTAGTGGATCATCCTATAATATGGGGGTGGGTCTAACTAACTATCTTTCTTTTCTATTCTAACTAACTATCTTTCTTTTCTATTCTATATAAAGTATTCTATTAGCAGCTTCAAGTCCTAGTGCTGATAGCAATGGAAGAATCTAAAGTAGGTGGTTAGGATGGAATCTTAAACCCGTGAGAAATAAGAGAGCAAATAGGGATATCATCAGCAAGAGAGCAAATAGGGATATCATCAGCTATAATTCAAGCTGGAAGGAAGGTGAAGAATGAGGGTTCTGAGACATTCCTACTGAAATTCTCTCTTATATAGTAGATAACTTCTAAAACTCGGGATTAAGATTAAGTACTGGCACTAGACCGACAGCTCATCACTGTGCAAGTTGGCTTTAATTCAAAAGCTATCCCTTGTTTGTGTAAGGTTGTTTAAGCCTTTTCAATCTTTTTCAAGTGAGTGAAGCAAGCATGATTTTGCTTTCATTTCTTCTCTCTTCCCTCCCATCATTGGATAAAGCCTTCTCTCTTCTCTCCCATCATTGGATAAAGCTTAGATGCTGTTTCCGTTGGAGTAACTATCTTAAGCCCCAACTACTCCATCTGTGCTTACTCGGGTACTGCTTCCAAACCTGCTCTTCACACTTTTCAAATTGGATCTATCTTTATAAAGAAAGGAGACCGGGTAGCTACCTCAGGCAACAATGACTTCTTTCGCCACTGCTGGAAACCAACTATTCTACTTTCAGGGGCATTTCCACCGGGTGTTTTACTTGAATCTGTCTTTGTCTCCCTTCCAATAAGCAACTCGGGGATAGTAAATAATTCTGATATTAGAATGAAAGCTTCTACTAGCAATCCTTACCTTTACTATGAACTAGTTGACTTACCTCGTTTACTTACTTGAACTAGTTGACTTACCGGGCATAAAAGAAACGGCTCTTAGCACCTTCTCATACCTAGCCTTAGTTGCTTATACACGTATTTATTAGTTGCTGGAGCAGGAAAGTATCTCGGAACAGTAGTTGCAAGAGCAGGAAAGTATCTCGGAACAGTCGCTAGGGCAGGATTCAATGACAACTACTTGGTGTTGAGGCTGTAAACCTCTCTATTTGCTCATTGTTGGCTTGTCTGCTTGCTGAGTCAACTGGAACATAACCACTTGTTGCGTCATCTGATCCCGCTCTTTCTGTATCCTTAGCTTAGGGCGCATAGGCGTAGCAACAAGGCAACTCAGTAGGGCAATTAGGCAGAGTCTAGGTGTGACTCATTTTGACTATAGGCAGAGACGGGGTAGCCAAGAACTAATGAACTTAGCACTGAAGCGAGGTCGGCAAGGGGGCAATCAGATAGTCAAGAGTTCTGGGCAGAGTGAAAGGCTTTCCCGAGTCGGTAGATAGATTTGAGTCCAGAGTGAACCTGTGTTCATTGCTTTGATACGAACGGTCAGTCAATAATCCAAAGTATATAGAGATATAGGGCCCGCATTCCCTATGTTATGTTGGTACCGGTACTTCTCTTCTATTCGGTAACTAAGATGGATGTCCTTAGGTTTGGTTACAACTATGGTGTCCGGAACCACTTTCATTCTATCTTAGATAACAGATTTCCGCCTCTACTTGATTGATTTTGAGAATACTTTCTGCCGTTACTTTATTTCTTTCTTTATAAGATAAATAAGATTCCTTTCGCCACCCGGCCCCACCCCAGTAAAAGAATCAAACCACCCGCCAAGCTTAGTATAGACAAGACACAGATGTTTTACTTGCAGAGTTGAGGTCGCCATCCCTTGTTTCATCTTCGGATAGCCTAAGTAGACGTTGCGTTCAAAAAACACGGTAAAATGAACAGATTGATTGTATGGTATGCCGCTGCTTCCCTACTTTATACTGCCTACACAGCCTATGCAGAAGATTTGTCATATGAAAAAGAAAGAATGAATCGAAGGAAGGCTTAAGTGAAATAAAAGAGCTTAACTAGTTAAGTTATTACACGCCGTTACCGAGTCCTTATTACAGCAACAACAGGGTGTTTGTTGGTGATGAGTCTACTTCAGGTCCTGCACTACCTTTCTTATGATACACACTCCAGGCTACTATTTATGTATATGTTGAATTCCTTGTTTAATGTGAAGGAAGTATTTCTTCTAAGTTGCAGCAGCAATAAATTCTTAAAGATGTGAGTCGGTCCTAAGGTTATTACCGAGTCCCAGGCCAGGCCCATCAGAAGATGTAGTTCGAGAATATGCAGTTCTAAAGTCTGGTGTTGTCAATTCATTCTGTTTGTATCAAGGAAGACGTTGACTCCTTTCCTCGCCTCGCTCCCCGCCAAGTAAGTAAGTAAGTGACCAGTTAGATTAGAGTCCTGTTTACAGGTAAGGGAGTTGTAGATGCGCCTCCACCACTAAAGCCCAATTCACTTAAGGGCCAGTAAAGAAGTAGGGATCATTCAATTCTCAATTCCTTTGATTCCTGTTTTTGAGTGCTTTGTTCACCCTTCCGAAACACTTTCCCAATTACTTAAGGGCCGACACTCTAACCTCCCGAGTAGCCAACAAAAGCACTGGCCTGGCAATTGCTAGTAAGAGAGCAAACCCGCTTTCAATTGCATTAACAGAGGGAGAGGGGTTTCTAACTTCATGAGGCTCAGTACAATAGGTAACATCTCTTTCTTCTTCAAATCCTGTGCCCTTAAGTATAATTGGCTCCGTAAGTAAGAAATCCTCTGTCCGGTGTAGTCAAGAGTTGGGGCAATCAGATAGTCTCCTATAATAAGATAGAATAGAGATGGGTTTTCCTAGAACTTATATAAGGGGAGTGGAAAGGGAAGTCGGAGTAGCGGAAACAGGACTCGGATCCAGATCCTTATGAGGCTGGGCAAAGAGGCCCTTATAGTAAGTTACCCCTTGTTGAATCTGTTATCCTACTATAGAAGATAGAATGAAAGACCTTACGAGCAACTACGATAGCACATATTGAAGAAGAGATCTTAGTCTTATCCTTTCGATGTATACTTTCTTTCTTATACTTACTGCTGTTATAGTGCATTGACGCCTACTAATTGAATAGCCCGGTAGCTGACTTTAGCCCGAGATACCCGCTTGCTGAACAAAGGACTTATTGTAAACCTTGCCCACCTCGACTATGATGCTTTAACCTCACTCCTTACTGCTTGCCCCTCTCAGTCAGGAGGAATGAACTACTAAGAAGAATTTCGCCCTTGTTCAAAGAGCATAAGTGGAAGTCAAGAAAGAAGTAAAGTACTGGGTTTGGTTAGTTACCGGATTGGATTCTATCTTACTGGTCATATGGGGCCTCGGGTATTGGTCACATCTTCAGGGGTCTCGCCCTTCTTACTTGCTTCTTTAGCACTGCTTCTATATGGGAAGGAATGAAATTATTCTTAGTTGCTTCTTCGGATACTTTACTTCAGCAGTTGATCATGCAATAGGTAGGCATCAATACCTTTCCATCTAATCTAACTGAATTGTCCTGTGCCCTTAATTAATGGGGTGAAAGAGTACTGGGTTGGTTCACCAAAACCTAGACTTGTAAAAGAACTTTCTCATATTATTGATCTTTCTATAGGATTACATTTCGGATGAAACTCACCAACTACAGGCTCGGCTCTGTAAACTCATACTTATTGAAACACAAGCCCTGCTGGCTACTATTAAAAGAATGAGGCGCCTCTCCTATACCTAAGTAAACTAATTCTTCTTTCTGAACTCCAAGTCCAGTGTTCGCCTGTCCAGGGTAGTCAATCCTCGGTAGTAAACAAGTAAGAATGAAGGTATAAAACTACTGATCTCAAGTCTTGTGTTGTTGGCGCAGGGCAAGAATCTATTATAAGGAAAGGACTCTCAATCAAGTGTGCAAGCCTATACCTATCAATAAGGAAGGTGTTGCTATAAGTGACCTATCAATAAGGAAGGTGTTGCTATAAGTGAATCGGGTGTTCCTGCCTAAACTAAAAGATCCGCATTAGCAGTAGGATCCGAAAGAGGGCGAGAAGCAGAGGCTCTTATTAGTTGTTTCGCTAACGAAGGATAAGAGTGTCAGTCAATTCCTGGAGTGGAAATAGAGATAGAAGTTCATACTTTTGATCCTGTTCCCCGCTCTTTCTCGAACGCGAGTGGAAATAGAAATAGATGAATTTGTTGTTGACTCGGTGCTTACGGTATAGTTTCCTTTACCAAGTCCTGTCCCCTTAAGTAATTGGTTCGTCGACTCATATAATTATGGTTAGTTGTAGTTATGACCAAAGAAAGATCGGAAGCAAGATCAGGTAAGGAAGCAGTATGCAGTCAGTCAGCAAACGGGTCTTCAAGGGGCAAGTTCCATGGAGTCATTTGTGGAAGGTAGAGTTATTGTTTAAGACCGAGTGTCAGTTGCAAGAGGAGAGAGGTCGCAAGGTAAGCAGTTCAGTCAGACTTCAACCCGTGCTCCTCAGACTCAGGCATCTAACTATCAGGCTTAAACAAGTGTCACTCAGAATCAAATCAATGCTACTCGGAATTGACCTAGATCATGTAAGACTTAACCCAGTGCTAGACAGACTTAAAGCAAGGGGGGAAGGTAGTAAGCCTGAAACACCTAACAACAAGACTGAGCCATTTCGTCAATGGACCAGAATTCCACCAGTGCCAACAAGCCTTCACTCACACTTACCGCTATGCCGCTACTCCTACTTACTTGTTTACTACCTCATTTCATTCTTCTTATTAGTGTGGTTCAATTCTTATCCGAGTAGTTAACAGGCTATAAACGACAAGCTTCTAAATTAATGCTTCCTTCAATTTCATCTCTTTCTGGGGAATTGGGAGTGTGGGGAAGTAAAGGAATCTTAGGGCTTTTTTTGCACTTCAATGGATAAAGAAAGCACTCGATGATCAGTTCATCACTTAATCGTTCCCTGCCTCTGTTCATCACGCTGGTTCAGTCAGAAGGTTGGTTTCGATCAACGATGTCTCTTTCGTCGTCGTTAATACGTGGAATAGAGAGTGACTAGGCAGTGGTCTCGTCTGGTGCTTTCCCATCGCAGCACTTCCTTGTAGTCTCTTCATGTGGATGGTGATCCATTGGTCTTTCAATCGACTGGATCAATCTTATCTTGATTCTTATTCGGTTATAACTCCTTATACAGAACGAAACCACCTTGAGCGTAGAGCTACTGCGGCACTCCAATCCATTAGTTTGAGTTAAGGCAAACTGACTTTCTTCGCACCCTCACTATACTATACTTTAAGAAGCACCCTGAATGAGGACTCTAGCAGAACTCTTATAAACAGGACTTTAACACAATTTATAGACCGGGAATTGATTGACACAAAAGCACCACTACCCTATAATGCACAACAAAGCGCTTGCATTGTCCTTCTATACAAGCTCTACCTTAAAGCTGAGCTAAATCCTTTTATTATATAATTCTTCTAGCAAGAAAAGACAACCTTCTTAACCCGAACTCTATTACCCTTAATAATATACTCTAAGTAAAAGCAGTAAAATAGCCCATTCTCTAAGTTGAACATAGGGTTATAACGGAGCTAATGGCAAATCATTCAACAAAAGGGATGGAGATGAAACTGAATTGACTCTTTTCCTCGCCACTAGAAAGATGGATTCTATTCTGGTTATCGATGATAGATAGCTGCCCTGTACAAGTCGAGTAACTTAATGAAACCACTACAAATACTTGACTTTCCCTTCTTATTAAGGCGGCTTCGTGGTTAAAGAACGCAATAAGGTAATGCTCGTATTGAATTTCCTACAATCTTAATATAAGTTAACAACCATACTCGCACCTGGACAACACTAAAACAAAACCTTTCCTTCCCGTTCCCGCTTCGCTTGATGCCTTTTGCACAAATCCTTATTATCATTCTGATCTCGTCGACTCCACTCGCCCCGCCCCGTCTCGCAAGAGCTTTCGAACAAGTAAAGCAAGAGAAAAAAAGCTTATTTGGGGAGCAGGGTGTGTTAGCCCAAGTACGTTAGTT
>NW_027021310.1:321947-326965 GCF_036884655.1 Musa acuminata AAA Group | reverse complement strand
AGTGCAATACCAGTCAACTCTCTTCTTTAGTGCAATACCTGGAACTGGGGATGAAACTACTCGTATACTAGTTGAGGTTTAGTTATTGCTCTCATCTCATCTCACTCAGTATATCCCTAACTACACTATGCTGGCTACTCTCTTATATAATACCTATGGCAACTGTTGATGCTTACTTTGTCTACATGTAGGGGAGTGGAGAATTACCTGTTCCCCTTAGAGTAAGAGGCAAGAAGGAGACCCAGTATGGGAATGAGGAATAGTGGAATCAGACTTCAAAGCGGGGGTTTAAGTTGGAAAGCAAAGATGGCCCTCGGGAATCCAACTCAAAGGTAAGAACCGGGCCCTCTGTCCCAGACTCAAGAATAAGAGAAATAACCATAAGAATTGAGTTACTGTGGGGAAAGGCTGATATCACTACTACCAAGAATAGAATAGTGCACAACAATGCTTTCACTTTTTCTAGGGAATTGGAATAGCGCGCAAAGCTACTACTAAGTGCTTAGTTGGAGGCTTTTCCGCGGGGTTGATTCTCTTGTTACTACTCCGGATCCAGTTTCTTTCTTTCCTAAACTCTGGCTCATCTACTTCTCCTCAGCCTAACAAGTAAGTCAACTAAGTCAGTCCACTACCCTAGCTGCCAAGTCAGTCAACTCCCCGAGCCTCACAAGCAAGTCAACTACCCTCGCCTAGTAAGGGCAACTCAGTAGCAACAAGTATTGATTGGACTCCTTAGCTCCAAGGCAACTCAGTAGTAACAGTATCAGCCCGAGCATACCTAGCTTCACTTCAGTCTGCAACTACCTTGTTTTAGTCTGTAACTAACCCAGTAAGGGCACTGCTTCTCTTCGGCTTCCATAACTATCAAAGTGAGAAAGAACAGGTTACTAAAGAACAGGTGAGGATATAAAGATGTTAGGCTAAGAAGTAACAAAGGGTTCGTGTCGGGGTTCCTATTGCCTATCATGTGTTTAGTTAATGGGTAGGGCTCGTTTCATTCCTATTACAAAGGTGTGGTGGTTTACTGACTATTGGGGGTAGTTCAAGAGAGTTCTGTTACTCGGGTTGGTTTACTTGTTGCATTCTGTGGGCTTAGTGGTCTGGTCTACTTTCCTGGCACAGCTAATTATTTAGGCATCTATAAAGCTGCCCTCGCCCGCCTGTCGACCAATTACTTAAAGGCAAAGCACTTGGTGTTAACTGTTACTAACATATACCCTATGGCTCATCTCTTGCTCTGACTCCGAGCCTTACTATTAAGCTTCCAACTAGGTATTCCACTCGTACTAGGCGAACAGGAAGATACTTTACTTCAGCTCGCACCCCGCGAATAACGGAAAGATACGAGACTTAACTCCCCCAGGAACAGGTCATTCTCTACTCCCCGCTTCAAAGCCGATACCTGATATCTATATTCTTTCTCCTCTTATCTTGATCTTTGAACTCTCCTCTGGTTCTTGGAACTCATGAAATACCTTACCTTACCGGGGTAAGACTGCTTGTTTGGTGCTCCAGCCTAGTGAAGTTCAGGAAGGTGTTGATCCTGTATAGATCTATTAGTAAACTACCCGACCCGACCTCCATAACTGCTTCCCTTGAAGACCCGACCTCTCTTGCCTCTCCTCTAACTCTTCACTCTGTCTCTTTTCCCTCTTTATCCGCCGCTCCCTAGTAATGAACTCCTCTGGCTCATATACCTTCATTCTTATCCTCTAACTCAGGCTCATCTACTAGCAAAAACTGGCTCCTCCACTTCAATCCTATTTCTTAACTCTTTCACTCCCGTTTACATAAGTCGTCTATAGGAAATCAGTACTTATACAATTCTCAAGGGGAATGCCGATAACAAACTTGCAATAAGAAATCCCCAAGCCTTACTTATTAGATAGAGAATTCATTACCATCAGTCTAACAATGAATGGCTTTCTTTTGACTCCACTAGAAAATAATAATGGACATAGATAGAGATTAGCTCATTCACAACTCACTCCAGAACTCGAGGAAGAAGGGCCATATGACAAACCCAACTACTATTCATCAATAAGATGTTGCGCTATTGAATACCTTTACCATAGATGGCAATCCGTTCTTTTCTCTGATCTTCCCTTTAGCCGATAAGCGGTAGCATTGCCCTAATCCGTAGCTACCACAGTCCATAGTAATAGGCGTTATCAGTAGGCTTTCAGCACCCGAACACAGGGGGAAGAAACTGAATCAATCAGGGTTTACTGTTCCTTAAACTAGTGGTGCCATAGTTATAGGAGGTGGGCAAGGGAAGCTAAGCTATAAGTACTGAAGTAAAGGATCGGGTTGGTGCTCTAGCTCTAGTAAAGTGACTCGGCTAGGGTAGTAGACTTACTAGTTTACAGAGCTGGATCATAGGCTGCAAAGGGGGAAGCTGTGTATTTAATAAGAAGAAAGGGAAGCATTTAAGTCTGAAGGAGAGTCCAGTAGTATACGCTTGCCGGTGACAAGTCTCTTTCTTTTCTGGTTGAATACCGAGTACCGAGTGGAATCAGTGAGTGTCTTGGCTGTTGACTACGGTATAGGATCCATAGTTAGATGAGTGAAAAGAGATGAGATGAGCCGCAGAGTTATAGAAGAAAGTTTGAATTGAACTAAAGTGTCCCGCCACCGCCTATCGAAGCAAGCCTACACTGGGCATAAAATCTCCTTATTCTTTTGATCGATTCATTCCTCGATTTAGTAGCCCGATCCCATCGTATTCTCCTGGCCTGGCCTTTGAACTAGCTTCTTTACTTGCTGCATACTTTAGCCAGAGATACCCGCTTGATGCCTCAGATACTTATCCAGCTTCGGCTTCGGCTTCATCTGAGTTTGCTACTTGATTCTTCCCTGCCTGGAGATGAGCCTAATTCTTTTAGATTCGATGAGAGCCATAACTTGATTAGTTTACGGAGCCCAGAGCCCTAACTGTATTAGTTGCCATTGCCAGAGGAGAGGAAGCTAGTCAAGTAAGTAATCAGTAACAGAGGTAGGCCAAGTAGTGCTTCAGAAGAAGAAAGTCAAGGCAAGGAAGCAAGCTTGAGTGGAAGTAGAAGGCTTTGAAGTCAGAATCAAACCGGTAAGTAAGACTAAGAGTTGAACCGAGTAGTCAAAGAATAGAACTAGTTGTCGACTTTCCTAGGAACACTAGCTAAAGAGGATTTAGTAGGAAAAGGAAGTGGAGAGGCCCTCTTATTGTAAGTTGAGGCAAGGTAAGCAGTTCCGTCAGAAGGGGAGGTCGGGGAAGACTAAGTGGAGATAGGTTCTTGGCAGATAAGTTATTGGCGATTGACTGTATACGAGATCTGAAGCCAAAGAAGAAGATGGAAAGTAGAGTGAGACTAGTTGTAGCTTGTCTTAACGCAAAGTGGGTGTTTCACCTATCCCTAATAGGTGTGAGTCATGTACAAGTCCTGTGTTCCTAGCGTGTTGCGCGTTAGCGAGTTCTGCTCAAACAAAGAGACGAAATCCTTTGTTGACTTCATACAGTGCTGTTTTCTAGGGCAAGAAGGTAGTAAGGGAAAGAAGAAAGTCAAGGTTGGTTGGTACAGGAATATCAGATGTTTCCGCTTCATAGCTTAAGTCTGCAGCAAGTGGTTTTTCAAGTGTTGAGTCAGGAGAGGAATAGGGGTCTTCAGCGGGAAGGGCAAAGCTTAGTAGTTAGCTAAGGAGCCCCCCGGTCGGGGCAGAAGATGTTGTAGCGGTAGGGAAGGGGGAGTTGGTTGGCCCAGTGCAACTAATACAAAAGTGAGGCCAGTAGGCTCAGGAATGGATTTTAGCACAGAAGTAAGTTATTCGGATTGCTTAGTCTCTCCATAAGAACTATCCAGAAGTCAAACATGCATTTCTTATCTTGTACTGAAGTGACAACATTAGCGGAATCTTTCGATCGGTGAGGAAAACAGTAATGGAATCCTTTGTCTCGAGCACCCGCAATAGAATAAGATAGTCAAGACACTGCCATTAACTTAAGGGCACAGGAAGAAGAAAAGAAGGGCGAATACAGGACTTGGTGAAGAAACAGAATCCAGGTTGACCCTTAAACTAGTAGTAACAGTAGGAGTAGCTGGCCAGTTGACAAGTCGTAGTACTATTGGTATCGATTCCCCGCTACAAGTATACGCTTGGCAGTTTACATAGGTAGATTAGAGCCCTGTTCCTGTTGCCCTTACTTATAACGGTATAATCCCCAGTTCCAGTCATAAAGTAGAGTTCCTGTTGCATAAGAGCATATAAGTTGAAGTTCTGTTCGAGGAAGAAGAAAGTACTTCTTGAGCACTATGCCCTGATTGTCTTTCATAAGGATCAGAATAAGGATTCAAAGCAGTATCATCAGAAGTAGCAGGATTAGGTGCAAAAGTGGAAGCAAGAGAAGAAGAACTTGGTTACTTACCTCGCCGACCTCTCATAACCATACTTGATAACTGGCACTGGACCTGGGGCAGCTCAATCCTATTTCTGAACTCATGAACTTCCCTCTCTCCACCTGTTCTTGCCTTAAGCTAGTGTTCTGTCAACGAATTCTTATTTGGAATAGGCAATAAGCACACCCACCCTATCAACTTTCCGAGGCAATGGAACTACACTTCCCGTTGCGGATACTACTTCTATTCCCGCTTCGTCACTAACAAATACATATTCAACTTGACCAGACCACTACTTGTAAACTGGAAAGAAGACTCAACAAGGGATTCGAACACAATTTCTTACGACCACTCACCAAAACACGGGAATTAGTGACTGGGTCCCCTTGCCGACCTAGACCTGACTTTAGCCTCTTCTTCTAGAACTCCCCTTTCTGACCCGATTGCAGCTGAAGAAGTAATTGAGGCATAATTCCCTGACATATAGAATGTCGGCACCACGAGTTGGTTTCATCATTTAGGGGACTCCTTTGAACAAAAAGCTTCTTCCTACTTAAGCGTCTTAGCCTTCAGTGCCCAGGGATCTACCGCGAAGGTTAGATTCCATTAAAAGGTAGGTAATCGAGGCCTAGACCTATTGCAGGTGAG
>NW_027021310.1:219447-316947 GCF_036884655.1 Musa acuminata AAA Group | reverse complement strand
GGAAACTAAGTTGGAAGCAGTGCCCGAGTAAGCTGATGGAGTTGGAAGCTTAATAGTAAGGCTCGGAGTGGAGGGTAAGAAATAAGAATGAGTTGACTTACTTGGCGGGTAGGGTAGTCGAATTACTTGCTAGTTAGGGAAAGGGATCGGTTCATTTTGTGAATGATATTACAAGGCTCAGGTAGTTAACTGACCTGGTGGGGTAAGCTTGTTTACATGCTAGTGCCGGGTGGTGACCACAACTACTCATTCTATTACTATGGGTCGGGTGGTGGACTAACTTTGTGAATGAAGTTACTTGGCTCATAGCAATTCCAGTCTTGTTCCAGTCATCAAGTGTAGTTCCAGGTAATCCTGTTGTTGGTGCTCTAGCTCGTTGTCTTGGTCTTGTGTCGCTCGTTGTCTTGGTCTTGTGTCGAGTGTTGATGCTGCTGTAGCTCCTTGTCGAGTTTCCTCAGGAAGGAAGTAGGTGTTTGGCTAGAAAGGAGGTGAGTAGGGCGAGCTAGTATTGTTTCTGTTGGTAAGTAAGTCTAGTTCCAGTTAAGCCTAGTTCGGGTGCTGGAGAAGGATAAGAGTAAGAGAAAGAAGGAGAAGAGTAAGACTTAATTCATTAGCTGTTTTGAGGTAAGTAAACTAGGAAAGAATTAAATAAATCCGGCAGTAAGTAAACTCTAGGGTTCAATACCAGAGTTGCGGTAAATACTAATTAATTTACTAGAAGATACTACGGAATACTGATATAGCCCATCATAAGTAAGTATAAGAGTAGTTACTTGTATGCTTGTCTCTCTGTTCCTTACTTCCGAACTCTACTTTATTACCCCCCATCTTCGCTAATTACCTATACATTTCTATATGCCCTTCTTTCTCTTATCTTTGATTTCGTAGATTCCTTTACTTACTACTGAGCTTGATGGTTCCCTTGCCGACCTCGACTTTCCGTTTCTAAAATAAGATGGATTTACGATTACCTTACTTCTATGCGATACTTGTGAACTCCAATGAATTCTCTTATGCTGCCTTAAGAATGAATTGAATCTTTTACTTGCCTTGCGCTAACGGGAGCTTAAGAAGGACATTCTCTACGACAACTAAGGTCAAGTGCAAAAAGGAATAGCTGAACTGAATCAGGTCGGTTAAGCCTCTATCTCGTTGTTTAAGCCTTGGTCAACTCCCTTTTTAGCTAATAGATTATCTCCACTCGGAAACTACCCTTAGAATGCCATTTTTATAGAATCTTAGAATCACTTACTTACCACATTTATGGAGTTGGGACAGATTGAAGAGGAACAAGCAAGCAAGTAAAGAGTGGAGTCAGAAGTTAGTCCAGATCTCGTTGATTTGTAAGTTCAATGAAATTCTCAAGGTTAACAGTAAACCCAGACATAGAACAAACAAGGTAATCTGTAGCAGGAGCTGGAAAGTATCTGAGGCTAAAGTAAGGTCGGTCAGCAGCAAGTAGTTATCAAAGTGGAGTGGGGGCAAGACAAAAAGTTGACTACCTTTATTATGGCTCAACTCACACAAGCAACCCGCCCTTATTGTAATTCTCCGTTAGCGAAATTAGCGCAGTGTACTTAATACCTTTATAAACAAGCTAGCAATGCGAGTAGTTGACTTCAAGTCCAGTGGTTATAGTGGACGAAAACTTCACTTGCGTATAACTCCCGACAATGCGTAGCTCCCGAAAGCCTAAACTAAAGCGGTTAGCTTGGCGGTTATAACTGATTCTAACGTATTTAGTTGCTGCCAAAATAAGGACTTGTCTGCTGCTGACTTGAGAACTGATCTCACAGCTGATTCTCTTGATCCTTCCTAAAATCCTGATCCTGTTGATTCTATCTCCCCACTTAGTATTGTTGCACCGTTACTTGTTTGTATTGCTCCTAAAAACACCTTACGCCCGGAATTCCATTCAAAGGAAAGGAAAGGTTCACTCCCGATTAAAGTCAAGTAAACAAGTTAGTTCCTTCCCAAGGGCAGCTTCCTTTCGCACAGCGGATTATCTTTTAACAGCTAAGTCTCTTCTTCTTATTGATACGAAATCTTAATGCACCGCTAACAGGAGCTTCAGAATTCTATCTCCACAAGACTTGAAGTTCAGAATTTCATTGAATTTGTTGACTACGGCTATGAACACAGGACTCGTTCTGCTTGTCTGTTGCTTACTTATCGCTTGCTGCTGAGGAAACAAATACAGAGGCTTTCAGCACCTTGACTTTCTTCTTTTCTTGACTTTCTTCTTTTCTTGACTTTCTTCTTTTCTTTAATATAATAGAATATAATAAGTGGTCGAATACAGGACAGATATAGTCGTTCCGCTCTTGCTCTTGAAACTTCAGATTATCCTGCTCACTCGAAAGAAACAGCAAAGCTACGTATACAAAGGCACAGCTATGGACCAAAACAAAAGCCCTAGTATAGTTCAGTGGCTTGCTTCCCTCTTACCTCTCCTCTGTCAACAGCCAATCTCTTCTCTTTACTAACAATAAAGAACAATACTCCGGCTCCAGCTACCTCAGGCTACAAAGGATTGCTCATCTACCTCAGGCAACAAATGATTGTACTGCTGACTCATCTCTGCTAACTTCATTCGGATCCGATACCTCTGTAAACTGCCAAGCTACTAGGCAAGTCCAGTTTACTAAGAGCAAGCCCTAACTCTCCACTTTCAGGTTCTTTCCTTACACTAGAAACTAACTTATTGAATGAAATTGAAGATTACCCGCTTCTACACTACATGATACCAGCATGAAATAAGTGTGTGGCGCACTTTATACCCTACCGCTCCGTGGGCAGTCGAAAAGAGCTTATCGATTAGACTAAACTTCGATTGATGAACCAAAATAGTAAGCTAAACTCTCTAAACTTGGGTATAAGAACCTATCTCACCGAACCTATACTCGAACCCGTACTCTACACTTGAGGAATCGCACTCAACAAAGAATTCCATTTACCTTACCCCGAGTCGACTCCTTAGCGCCGAGTCAAACTGTCATTCACTCTATCGAGCGCAGAACTAAGAGCATATAATTGAGCTCTGAACTTACCCTTGACCTCAGACATGCGACTGGCAATTCTACAGCTTCGGATTCATTCGTGGACTTAACTCGCACAGAAAGACACTCTGAAACACCACCGCTTTTATCTAACTCACTTTCTCAGGATTCTTCTCCAGCTTCTGTTTCATCTACTGATCTTTCCACTCACACTATACTTTCTGGACGAAAACAATACTTCACTGTCAAAAGAGGAGGATACTCTACTTCCTCATCTGCTCTATCTTCGGCTTCAGATCAATAGGAATCTGCTTACCCGACCCGAACTAACTAAAGAATCCACCCTACTACTAGCAAGCCTACTACTAGCAACCCAGCTTCAAAGCCTCTAACTAACTAAGTGGAGTTCAAAGAGCCAAAGCCAGCAGTAACCAGAGAATCAGTAGAGAACAAGCAATGGCGAAACTCTCCAACTGTCCTGATAACGCATTGACGCCGTAGAACATAGAACATGGACGGACCTCCTGCTCTGAACTTCACTGAACTTCCCCTTACCTTAGCATTGCTTTCCATTCTATTCCGTACCTTAGCATTGCTTTCCATTCCTTTCGCACCACTCACTATATAGCTTCCAACTCCACTACTGTTGTTTGTTTATTCTATTCCCTTGCGTACTTGTGCACCAGAGCATCTACTCGATTGGCATTGTAGCCCCTTCCCTTGTATTGGAATGAAACCAGCCTGCCCTCGTATTGGAATTAAAACAAGCCTACCCGCCAAGTCAGTCAATTAGCCTAGTACCAGAACAGGGGAGCTCCTGCCGCTCCTCTTTTTTCATTACAATTCCTGTTTTCGGGAGCTAAAACAAAGCCAATTCACCTATATAATAACAGAGATTTATATAACTCATTTTCCCTTCCTAGCGTATACTGTGGTTAGTAGTTGTTTGTCTAGTCGTGACTTGGCCGACTTTTCTAGATTATTTCATATTTCTCATTGATTGTTTTTTCTTCCAATATTGGTGTCTTGGCTCTTACCGATGAGTTCACCTCGGCCCCACAAAGTCAGTAAACAAGTCCGACCCCTACCCATACTAGCAAGTCAGTAAACAAAACTACCCCGTAACTACACAAAGGAAATAGGATTCCACAGCCAATCTCTCCCCTATAGCTCTGGCAACACAAATAAAGAGTTCATCGACTCTTGCTCATCTAACTTCATTCTTAAACCACATAGCAAGTGGGCAAGCATACAGATGAAACTCTCCTTTCCACTCCCCTTTCTTTACTTACCCGCTTCAAAGCCTTACACTTACTGATTTGGTTCTGTGAGTTAATAGCACCAGTCTTGTTGTTACTGGTTGAAGGCTGTAAACCCTACCTTCGAGCACCCGGCTTAGCTTCCATTCTTTGATTGACTTGTTTTAGTCTGAAAGTAAGCGAGTGAAGGCTGTCAGGCTTAGTACCAATACCGCCGCTACCTAGGCACCGCATCAGGCTTACTAGCTATAGAATCAGTCTAGCTACCCTGTGTTTCGGTCTGCCCTGCATCGGTTGAAGGCTTGAAACAGATACCCCAGCTACCCAGCATCGGACTTAGAAGCATCAGTATCAGGCTTGGATTCATGGGTTTGGTTCTGAGTCTACCCGGTCGAAGTCTCAGTAACATCAGTATCGGTCTCGTTAGCTCAGGTTGAAGTTTTGCTCGCCCTAGGTCTATTCTGTCACTGCTGGGTTGGATCCTCTGTCATATGGGTTGAGGTCTGAGGCGCACTTGTTTGGTTCTTTGACTACCGGGGTAAGGCTTTGACTCCTCAGCTCCATTCTCAGTGGCACTGATATCAGGCTTGTTAGCGTGGGTTGAAGTCTTGTTGTTGCTCGCTTAAGTCTTAGAGTCAGTGATTTGGTTCTGGCTTGTTAGTGCTCTCAGTCTCGCTACCTTGGCTTTAAGTCTTAGTAGCTATGGTTGAAGGCTTTGACTCCTTAGCTTCATACCTAGCAGGCGCTGTCTTAGCCTTACACTTACCGGTTGCATTCTTTGATTTAGTGGTTAGAGACCCTCGCTACATAGCTGCATTCTCACTAGCACTAGCAACAGTCTGAGTATACCCGGCATCAGACTTGGATTCACCGGTTTGATTCTTGTTCTTGCTGGGCACTGTTTTAGTCTGATTGGCATTGGTATCAGCCTTACACTCAATAGCTTTAGTCTCAGTAGCAGTGGTATCAGGCTTGCCCTCACTCCTCTCATTCTCACTGCCACTGGGTTAAGTCTGCCCAGCACTTGTTGGTGCCTTAGAGTTAGTGCTTTCAGTCTGATAGTTAGGTGCCTTAGTCTTGCTACCCTTGCTTGCAGTCTTGATAGTAGTAGTTTGATTCTGAGATTGACCAGCTCCATTCTGAGTGTTAGTGCTTGGCCTCTGTCTGATGAGTTGAAGTCTTAAGTAAGCTACCCACATACCCAGTATCAGGCTTGCTAGGCAGTGTGTCAGTCTGAGCCATATGGGTTTGGTTCTTGATAGTAGTTGTCTTAGCCTATCACTCCTTAGCCTCATTCTCGCTACCCTTGATTGCATTCCGAGTATACCTGCTTTCAGGCTGTCACTCCCCTGTCTCAGTCTGTAACTCGCTGGTATCAGGCTTGGATTCACTGGTTATAGCCTCAGCAGCAGCGGTTGGAGCCTTACACTCACTAGTTGAAGCCTGAGCGACAGTAGCTCCATTCTACCCCTACCCAGCTGCACAGTCCCATTAGCAGTGGGGTAAGCCTGAGATGCACCGGTATCGGGCTTGCTCGCCCTTGGTTGAGTCTTGCACTCCCTTGTTTCAGCCTTGGAAGCGGTGGGTTAAGTCTGTTTCTCGCTGGTATCAGGCTGAGTGGCACCAATATCAGTCTGGTCGGATCTAGTTGAAGGCTGGTTGTTAGTAGCCGTAGCCTTGGAGTTAGTAATTGAAGGCTGGTTGTCAGGGCTAACAACAGGGAATTGGTGGTCAAGTAGGAAAGTCAGAGCCAAGCCACTAGAAAGAAGTAGCACGGCCGCTAGTCAATCACCATACCTTTAGTCGAACTCTATACTTGAAGTCTATATTTGCTATTCAAAATACCGAGAAAACGCACAAAAGTCATTTCAATCTGGTGCCTCAGGAGGGAAACCATGGTTGCTACCCAAAAACACGGGGTTTCTTAAAAAAAGCATTCCTTTTTGGTTCTCTATTAAGGGGCCAAGGAACATTAGCAGTTACTTGGCTCATAGCAAATGTAGAAATAGTACTTTCCTTTAGTTCGGCTTGTCTAGTAGTGCCTTGGTGCCTTAAACCAGTCAATCCAAGGCTTCAACCCGTGCTGGACAGACAGGTGCTTGGTAGTTAAAGACTCCAACCCATGCTAATCAGACTCAGGCATCCAACAATCAGACTCAAACAAGCGAGTGTAAGCCTGAAACGGTGGCGTAGCTTATGGGACTGTGGACTATATATAGGTACTCAGAATCAAACGAGTGCATCTAAGCCTTAAAGCAGTGCCAACAAGAATGAACACCCGAAGAACTAGACCACTTCCTTCCTTATGATTATAATTAATAGTATTGATAGAAAGGAGCAACAGGCTAGGCAGAAGCACTAACTAAGTTGAGTTCAAAGAGCAGAAGTGGAAGGTCGAGTTAGAGTTATGAGCCCGCAGCTTGTTTCAATAAGTATTTGTTTACAGAGGTCAGAATCCAACTCAGTAGGTGCCGAATCAGAGAACTAAGTAGTCAAAGCGTATCTAGTAGTAGACTCAGAAAGGAACTAGTCAACCGATTGCCCGAAGTCAGTTACTTGTTATGAGTAAGCCAAGCCCGAAGTCAGGAGTAAGTAGTAAGCCTTAAGTCAGTCAGTGGTCCTGTGTTCGGCGGTAAGTCTAGTAGTCACTTGCCCCGTATTGAGCTTGAGCTCGCCTTTCCTCTTGAGCTCGCCCTTACTTTCGAAATACCTTTGTTTGTTCCCTAGCTTGTGTCGGTTAAGTAGGCAGTAGCTCCTTCTCGTAGCGTAGAGATGGGTTCGGCGGTAGAGGGAAGCAGTTTAGAATAGAAGTAGGTGTTACCAAAGTGAGAATTGGACTAGTCAGCATCAGAACCGCCAAACAACTACTAATGTTGTGCGGAGGAGCTTAACTGTGTTCGTCAACCTGGTGGGCAGTGAGAATGAAAGTGAACTGTAGAGGTCTCGTTGCTTGTCTCCTTGTCTAGTAGTTACTAGTGGGACTAGCTTTAGACTGTTACTATATACTTAGTGGAGCTAGTAGGTGATAGGCTCGAACCTGTAGTTAAAGAATCCAACTAGTGGGTCCTTAACTCGCTACCGCTATTAGCTCACTGACGCGACACATTAGTAGTGTCTTGTCTATCCGTGCCTTGGTGGCTTCAACCGGTTAGTTACAGACTAAAACAAGGGAGTCTCCAAGTCTCTAACCACTACCGGCAAGAATGCAACCACTACTAATAAGCGTTCAAGCCTGAAAGTAAGGGTAGTAAGCCTACCAATCAGAATGGAGCTAACCAATATCGGACTGAACCAAGGTAGTTACAGAATTCCACTCCTAAGTAGAGCCCTTATAGTAAATCCCTGCTAGTCAGTTTGCCAGTCCAGTAGTATACGCGTGCCTCTGAGTTGCTAGAGTTGCTAGTGGAATGATTTTTCTAGTCTTCATGCCGCTCGTTAAGTCTAGTAGTGGCCTTGCTGTTCGAGTTAGAGTCTTTATCCCGAGTAGTTGCTTGTTGGCTATAGCTAATGTTGTGCCTAGGAAGGGAGTGGGGGAGGTTAGAATTGAACTAGCTAGTAAGTAGAAGGCGAGGAAGCAGAGACAGAGAGGGCTATAGGTTCAAGTAAGAATGACACCAGTAAGTATAAGAATGGAACTTTCCTACAGTACTGAAGTCTACATTTGCTATGAAAAAAGACGGGAAAACGGAAAAGTTGAGGATCAATAAGGTACTTCAGGAGGGAAACCAGAGTCGCTGTCAAAAATCCCGGGGCCAAGACACTACTAATGTGTTGCGGCAGGAGTTCCCGCAAAAGTTGATGACTTGAGGACCTCGCCAGGAAGGAAAACTCGTTTGCTACCTTTTTTCTCGGGGCCAAGACACTACTAATGTGTTGCGGCAGGAGTTCCCGTGAACTTGATTGTCTCGAACTGGGCTCTAATCTACCTATGTAAACTAATCAAATACTGATGCAACAGGACCATACCACTGGACTACCGGTATTAAACCAGAACAAGAACAGTAGTTGCACCCGACCCTAACTCTTATAAGTGTGAACCCCGATCCGACCTCTACTGGAAGAGAAATGGAACTGGAACTGTCAACTTTGAACTCACACCCGACCCTACCCTCGTATTGGAATGAAGAGTTCCGGTTTCCTATATTAAGAAGTCCTATGTTTCCTATATAGTGTCAGTACACGGGTTTCAAAAGTAGTCTTTCACTTTTTTTGTATTTTCTCATTTCTTTCCCTAGCCCGACCATAACAAGTGAGTCAACCACCATAGTACTCTCTGGAACTACCCTGCCCGAGTATTGGAATGAAGAGTAGAATCCGTTCACCTATATAAGAAGAGATAGAACAAGATAGCTTTTTCCCTACTATGTCTGTACTAATTGGGTACTGGAGAAAGATCTAGACTTTTCTGGACCGGAACAGCGGCCCCAAAAACATATATTGTAAAAACTTCTTTATAACCTCCTTATTCCGGACTACCGCACAACGTCTTGCTTAGTTGTTTGGTCGACACATTAGTAGTGTCTTGGCTGTGATTTTAGAATTTGTGATTTGATTGTTTTTCTCATCCCATTGGATTCTGAAACTCTATTCTTTAGTTCACTACCTGGCTCCCTCTTTTCCTGGGTAAACTAATCCAGTTATTGCTCTTAACTACTCTACTATACCTCTAGCTAGGCAAGGGAACTAGACTTAACTAGTCACTCAGGGAATCGGTGAGTTCCATTGGGGAATCGGTGGTCTAGTAACTGACTTCAACAAGCCAGTAGTAGGGAGAAACCTTAGCAACAGTCGTTTTATTCCCCTAGCAACATTAGCAACAATGGATTGATTTCTTCCCTGCCCGCAACGCCGACACTCGGAATCACCCTAACCTTGAGAACTGCTTCTTTTGCACTTGTTTGGTTCTGAGTTGTCCTAGGCTCAGTCCGAGTCTATCCGGTATCAGTCTGAGATGCACCAATGTCATTCTAGTTGCTAGTGGGTTGGTTCTTTGATTTACTGGTGGAATTCTGAATATCAGGTTTCTGGTCATAGGTCTAATTCTAAGATTGATAGGTCTAATTCTTATACATACTAGCCCAATTCTTTGACCAATGAGTTTGATTCTGTAACCCGGAGACAACTGCTTGGCCTTGGACTCCTTAGGTCAATTCCGTAATTACTACTTGCCAGAGGTAGGTGCCGATCAACTTCCTACTTGCCAACCGATACTGTCACTCCGCCGCTTAATTCTGTGACTTACTAGCCCGTTGCTTGGCTCTGGTTAGCACTAGTGGGTGTCTTGATAGTAGTGATTTCAGTCTGCCTAGCTCGGGTATCAGTCTGGTCGGTATCGGTCTTGCCTCACCAGCTCTATTCTTGCCCTGACCTGTTCCATTCTATCCCGCATTCGTTCCATTCTTTGATTCAATTACTAGCCCTCCTGTTTGATTCTTATTAGAAGTGGTTTCATTCTGATCGCCATAGCTATAGCACTGGGTTTATTCTTTTACTAATGAGTTTGATTCTTCCCTATGATGTAACTTAACCATTCTTTGACTACGCCGTTCCATTCTCATACTGCCTTGGTTCAGTCTTGTTATGGACTGTCTCATTCTCAGACTACTGAGTGGAATTCTGATCTACTACTCTAGAAGCACTGGTGGAATTCTGTGACTTATGAGTTTGATCTTACATCATATATAAAGAGAATATATCATTTAGTAGGGGACAAGCCAACTAAGTTTATCTATTTCCTCATTGCTTAACACAAGCTCCCGAGCCTAGCATTGGAATTCAATAAGTCAGTCAACAACCCTTACTTTGGGCAACACCTTTCATAGCTTCCCGAGCCGACCTAGACTCTTGCTCTGTACTCTTGACCCTAAAACAACCTCACTCGGGCTCTTTTCACTCAGCTGACATACCACACTGGTTAAGATCCTTTGACAACAACTATCACAAGAACAGTACAACCGGTCTGAAGACTATCACTCACACAGGACTACCCTAACAAGTCAGTCAACTAGCCTATCGCCAACAACAGGACCAGGACGATCACTTAAACTATACTTGAAACTTTACCTCGAACTCAACTTGAAGAACTGACCTCAACTCAAGCTACTATAACTACTACGCCTACTTCTTTTAACAAGCCCAGCTGCTCATCTCTGCTAACAGATTCATTAGTGGTAGTGGTCTCGATGACACGGCTCCCTTTACTGTTAGTGTGCGGATCAATCCTCTTCTCCTGACCGTAGTCAACTAATTACATGATTCAGTATATGCTTGCCTGGCAGCGGATGTCTCCCTTAGTACTAGAGCAATAAACTGCTTTAATTAATATAAGTAAGGCTCGGAGCCAACAAATAAGGTGCTAAGAGCCTCTCGCCTCGCATCAAAGCCGGATTACTCTGAAACACCCTAACTCTCCTTCTGACTTACAGTAGTACTACCGGTATTAGGCCTCTACTTCTGACTGAACTGAAGTAAAGTATCTTTCTGGAACTCACCAAAACACGGGAAAAAACATAGCACTGGTGGAAAGCTCCTGCCGCAGAACACGAAAACAGGAATTGTAATAACAACAAATAAATATACCTGATGTTGTTTCTTATTGCCAAAACAACTGCCGCGGCTTTTAACTCGCTGACGTTTAACTCAACTCCTACCGCTGAAAACATAGATTGTAATAACTTCGTAATAACTGTTACTTGCTGCCGCGCCACATTAGTAGTGTCTTGGCCGGAAGCAGCCCTGCCGCACAACATTAGTAGTTGTTTGTCCCGTTGCTTGGTCGAACACAGGACTAGTCACAACTGCCGCACAACTACTTACGTAGTTGCTTGGCGTCTAGTAGTTCCTTGGCCGAGTTCCTTGGCCGGTATTCCACTCTCACTCGACAGGAGCAGGTAATTCTATACTATACGGGGCTGTAACCGGTAAACGTGACCAATTCTAATCAGTTGGGCTATCCGAACAAAACTCTCCCCTTGCAACAAACACAGAGGAAACTAGGGGCCAATGACTCCGAGCCTTACTATTAAGCTTGAAACTAGGGATTGAACTCGGTAACTTACTATAAGGGCATCAACAAGGATTTCATTGCCTGGGAAACTCATTAACTTCCCTCTTTATATAAGAATAGGGTATATAATAATATAGGGTATATAAGAATAGTAAGTACAGGTACTCTCTAGCAGTTATGAAAGCAGGATCAGAGGCTCAAGTTTGCAGTGGGGGTTGGTCACTCAACTTATTGTTCCGCTGTAGCTCCTATAGGGTAAGCCGGTAAGCTCGTTGATCAAAGTGCTAACGGAGTTACTCGTAGTTTCTTGCCCCCTTGTTGAATCAGTCATTCTATAATAATCTAATAATTGGAATTCAAGCCGGTTTTCTTCTGACTTATTACTTGCACCTTCGCCGAGATACCTACCTTATACTTTGCTTGAAACCCTTGCTTTCGCCGTGGAGATACCTTCTACCAGTACTTAGCGCATCGGGGAAGGAATGGATTCTGACCTTCACAAGGAATAGAGATTCTGACCTGCACAAACACGACTTTCTATCAACTTGAAGAATGGAATTCAATCTTGCGAGCACCAGCACCTGGTATCTCATTTCATAGTATAGAATTTCATAAAGGTGGAGCTTAAATAAGGGCAGTATATTCTCATAGCCTCCACCCCTTATTCTGATCTCGTAGACAACACTGGTAGACAACACTGGTAGACAACACGGATTTGATTCTCTTATTAACTTACCGCAACAGAACAAGTAGACTTTAACTGGACCGACCTGTCCTATCAGAAGAATGGAATTGTGGAATGGAATCTCGCCTATAATCATGGAATCTAGATAGTGGTGACTCTAGTATGGATTTGTTGTAACCTGACACTTCACCTTTTCTCTCGTTACAGTTAACCTTTTATCTAACTGACTTTGTCTCCGGGTGGTCACCAAAGCTTAGTCGCGGAATAGTTTATACTTGCTTTGAGATACCTGAAATACTTTACTTGCTCCCTGACTTGCTAGTGGAATAGAAGATAGAGGCGCATTGTTTAGATGTTTGCTTGCTTGTTTAATCTCTAGTGCACATAACCAATTGTTTGCGCTGTTCCCTTGTTCTAACGTTAGTGAAGTAACTACTAACACACCCCGAGAGTAAGCGTAAGCACAACATTTCGTTGCTCTTATTGGAACTCACAAAACTCTAACATAGCATAAAAGCACTCCTACTAATAAATGGAATATCTCACATAAGAGCACTCCTACTAATAAATGGAATATCTCACTTCGGGGTGCAAAACAAGGGATTCCACAAGAACTTAACCTCTCTCGTAGACAAAGAGCTACAGGTAAGCACCGACACTTTACACTGATTGAATTCCTACTTTGCTAGATCGGGACTAGAAGCAAGGTCAAGAACGGGTTTCTTAACGTATTGATGGTTCATCTGATCCTGATCTTTCTAAAGCTTCCCATCTTGTTGACTTCAATCGAACAGAGATTACAGTTGATCCGACAAGCGCTACTTACTTGAACTTGACGAAACCTACTCAACTCTACCTTCAGCCACTTAGTCTGGGCCTGGGCCTGATACTGATTTCACACCATGTTGAGAGTCCTTTCCGAGATACAACAAAGCTTCTGATCTCGGCGACTTAACAACTCCCCTTTCAACCGAAACCCTTGCAACTTCTGATCTTTCAACGAAGTTTGCTTCTTATTATCCAGAGCTACTTATCCGGCTTCTGATCTTTCAACGGAGTCTGATCCTAGAAAAGGAACTGGTTGGTATATTCGATTCCAGTTTGTTTATTGAGTTGGGCTGGGCGCCTTAAGAAAGCTATACTTACGGATTGTCCTGTTTACGCACCACTAACGTTAGCGAGTTTGAGCACTGCTTCAAAGCGAGTACCTTATCCTGTGCCTTCTGATTCTCCAGCGGAAGAGCCCTTCTTCTTATCTTTAAGAATCGAATGATCTCGCCCACCTAGTGTTCCTTCTGGAAAGTTCGAATGGAATTTAGATCTCGAAGGTAAGCAATAAGGTATGAAAGAGGGAATTATAGCTTAAGTATATCCCATGTGAAACAAGAATCCAGCATTTCATGCCCCGAATCCAGCTTAGAATTCCGCCTATAAAACAACACTTTGCTAAGGCCTATAACTAACCGGCGTGCTCAGGGTAGTAATGAATTCTTTCCTCATTAGTTGCCAGAGGATAGGTGCATAGAGTTTAGCAGAGTATAGGCCCTTCTAGTAAGTTGTTTAATCCATTACAGGCTACCGAGCCGAGTATACGAGTTGGGGCAGGGACATAATATCTTCCTTCAGGTGTGAAAGCCCTCTTTCTCTAAGTTGAAGCAAAGAATCAAACTATCAACTCTAAATCAGGTCTTCCAGCTACCCGGTGCTCTTCCCCTGTTCTATTTCTATTCTTCAAGTGGAGCTCGGGTGCTAAAACAAACTCAAGAAGTATGGGGCCGATACACGAAGGGTCAAATCATAGAAATAGCCGATCTTAAGATAAGAAAGAGGCGGAAGAAAAGGAACCTCGCCTACCCAGGGAACGGAGTCAGCGCCCATACCGAAAGTGCACATATTCTTTATTCCTCTCCATGTAGGTATAGATCAATACTTGAAGTCGCTTCGTCCCTCTCGCTTACGCTTTCACTTTTACCTTTCGCTGTCCTATAACTCTAACCAAGAAGGTTGCCCACTTATTATCACTAATAAAAGCAGTATTCGGGAAGAAAAAACACCCGAGTTGGCAACAGTCGAACGCAAAGTCACTGATATGGCTCTGCGAACTAGCCAAGGGTAAAAGTACCAAGGCCATTTTCATATAAGGTCGAAGGTTCCCAGACAATAAATAGGGTTAGGTGTGAAGCAAAGCAGTTCTCCGGTTCCGGTATTTCATTCCCATATTTTCCTGTCAATACGGACTCGGGCGAAACAATAAGAAGAAGGAATTTCTTGAGGCTGGACCTTCCAAAAGCCTACTAATTCTATTTGACTATTTTTGGTTGGATAAAAAAGCTAATACCTTGAAAGAGGAGTATCTTAGGCAAGCGCATCCTATTCTATATATATATATATATATTCTAGTGTAAGGGCCGACTAAGCCATTTTGTATTTGACCGGGTCTACCTTTCCCGAGTAAAAGTGAGAAGTTTGTTCTAAGGTATTGCGAGCCTGTCCCGGATTCCATAACTCTGTCATGCCTTCTGCTTTCCCCGGATTCCATAACTCTGTCATGCCTTCTGCTTTCCCTGGTGGGTATAGTAGTAAGACGATAAGGGCACTCTGCCAAGATGTGAGGGGATTGAATTGACTGTATAAGTGGCTCGGCTCGGAAGCAAGCTACCTGTTCTGTCCATCTTCCTAGCATTGTCGGCTTAACGACTGCATTCACTCACTCCTATAAACTTAGTCAAACCTAAGGACAGCTAGAGAGATCTCGTCTGCTACAGTCCCCGTCACTCGTTAGAGTTGCCTTTCTTCGGCCGTATTCTCTGAGTAGAGACTTAAGGTGCTGAAAGCCTTGCCTCTCGTAACCTGTGTGATAGTTAGAAAAGAAAAGAAAGCTAACTTCACTTCATGCGTAATCCTTGCAATAGCCGGTATTTCAGGTCCTGTAAGCGCCTTTCCAAAAGTGGTAGGCTAGCGAAAACCCAGAAAGGAGAGGGCCCCATTCCGAAATCAAAGGAAAAATGGGTTGGTCCTATGACAATCACCTTATTAAGTTAGTGAAAGCCAATACTACAGCAACTTTCACCTTACACTGCTGATAGGAAGGATATACTTTATTGTTTTTCTTCGGATGACCTCCACACTGGAATTATGACTTAACAAATGGCTACATAGATAGAAGAAATCCAATCTGTCTCCGCTTTTCGGTATGCCGATAGTAGGAGTGGTGGACGTTCATTCATCCGATGAAGCCGAGGTTTGATCCAGCCTAAGAAGAAGAAAAGCCCTCTTAGCAAGCATTCACCTGCTCGCGTAAACTATTGCGCTCATGCCTCTTCCCAAAAGTCACCCGAAAAAACTCACCCATACCTTATATTATCAGAAAGTAAGCAGAAAATGGAGTGTTGACCATATCTAGTTTTGACCATATCTTATAGTGACTCTTTCCATTCCGATTGTAGGGGAAGCTAGGGTGTTGACCATATCTATAGTGACTCTTTCCATTCCGATTGTAGGTGGAAGCGCAGAGCCCAACATAAGAGCAGAGAATGTAGGCATTTCTATGTATGGAGCGATATTATGGTACGCCCGATCGGGTCATCTTTCTATCTATTTAGAGTCTATATTCGATTTCAATATAGCAATAGCTAGAAATACCTCTGCCAATTCTCTCACTTAAGATGGTTTTTTCAAAGTTCACCATATTATATTGGTAAAGATTATGCGGTCTTTGTATTATCCGGGCTATCTCTTTCTCTGGTCAGTCTAAGGATGGATAGGGATGGAGGAGATTACGGAAATAAGCAAGTGAAAGGATCTCTCCGTTAGCGGTCTTTCAAATGTTTTGATACCTACTTTCCATGGTCAAGATGTAGTTTGATACGATTCAATAGGTTTCAGTCCTTATGGCTTTCTAGCTAATGGGCTTTTCTGATTCTCTTTTGCTTTATCGATATCCAACCTGATATTCTTGCCGAACCGAAGTGCTTCATCTGGGTGGAGCTTCTAGGCCTAAAACAAATCTCAGAAGGAAAGATGCCACATCCTGAGCTGCTTCGCTCCTCTCACATTCGTTCTCGCTGCTCTGCTTCGAGACTCGTTGTTCTTCGAAACCTCTTATTAGCGTGAGACTTCCTTTAGGTTTGAGTTCTGTTAGCCTAGAGGGTAAGAAGAGAGCTAATCAGTACTTCCTTTGCTCTATCAAGCTCAAGATTCTCGTATAGCCTTTGTTCCCCGATAGGGAAATAAGTTCTAAGGTTCCAAACGCAAATGAATAGGTGCATTAGTCTTTAGTTTCACTTCGACCAGTAGGTGTTTTTCTAATTGACTACTTTATTACAATACAATTCAACACTTAAACGGATACTTAGAAATCACTATAAGGTGAACACGGATTCTCTATTCTTAGTAGTATACCTGATCAATCTGGAGGTGTAGCCGGTACGCTCGGCGGGTCTATTTGGTACTAGCGCATCAGAGAAAGAAGATCCGGTTGGGCTTTGCCAAATAAGTGCTTTTTCTTATCCACTCTATGACGAATTGAATTGTTCTGTATCAAGGGAGACCTCCGTTGGGCATTTTCTTTTGGGGATATACCTATATCGTTGTTGCTTTTTGGGGATATACCTATCTCTTTGTTGCTGGGAGAATGGATTTTCGTGAGGTAGGACGTCGAAGTCCAATTACAAAGGAAGCGGAAGGAGCACTAATAGGAAAGGAAGGTCTCCGATTGCTTGCTACTAAAAAAGAACCTAACAACACTTTTCTCGCGATCTACTAAAGGGTCAAGTTAGTTTGATTGGTGCAAATCCTGTCCCCAAGCCACGACATGCTCCCCAAGAGTCATTTTGGAATACTGGGGTTTCTCCTAGACTTTGATGGACCTAGCGATCCTAACAGGCCAATTGGGAGTTATAGTAGGGCAGTTCCGATCACAGTGTTTGCCCGCTCTTGGCATGACTACCTTGGACTTGTCACGCTAGGAGCTGATCCATTCTTTAAGAGCTCCGTAGAAGAAAGAGAAAGAAGGCCACTTAAAGGTAAAGGACTGTTCAATCTACCCTATGCCCTGTAAAGTCTAGGCTCCTCAATCTGTTTTGTTTTGATGGTATCCCTGACCAAGAAATGATGCTATCCAATGAGTTAGGAACCTACCTTTGTTCTGGATTCGGCGGATTCAATTGCGAAAGTTTTGACTCTTGTTTTGACTCCAGCTGCAATCCCCTTATATCCCTAACCTGTCCTATGTGTGATGTTTGATGCCGAAAATCGTATGAAAATGAGAGATAGTCTGACTGGCGGCTTAAGTGGGGGTGCTATCTAACGTTGTCTTACCTTCTTTCTTCTTTTACTTTTGGAAGCCGAGTCTAAGATTCGATTGACTAGTTCCGGAAATAGGTACTGCTTAGACCGGTGAGACAGATAACGAATTAACGGAGTAAGGGAAACTCCCATGACTGGAACAGGCTCTTGGCAAGGGCGCCTCTTCCTTTCCTTTACTTTACTATTAGTGGATTGTGATGGGAAGGAAGATTATTTAGGCTCGGATCATTCTATCTCAACATGGGCCTATTGGATCACTCAACTCGTTGTCGAACAAATTTCCTTTCTTTCAATCCCTCTTCTCTTCCCTGTATCCATGAAATGAAGTTCCTTCTTTATTCGGATTTGCATTTCCTTTTTGATCTCCCCGGCTCACTCCGACGGGATCTACCTTATGTATGATTCCCAATCCACCGTAATGGGACCACCCTAACCCTTGTTTCAGAAAGATTGGTCGGTTCTACTGCCATGCCACTGAGTCGAAGCTTGCGCTGGATTCCTTATTTGATCAATAATAGGAAAGAAGAATAGAAGCAGAAAAGTGGATGAGGCCCCAACTACCCAATCTGTCCTCACCCGGATGCCAAGCGGACCTCACTAAATAGAATGCAATTAAGAGAGAGCGTCTTTGATCCATATGTATCATATCGATCGGGAACTCAATCGAATGAATAAGGCTGCCTTAGGTAGATAGCACTTTCATCGATAGCTATAACTATGAGTTTGATATCTTAGCGGGTTGGGCAATGAAACTAATATGGACGTGCAATGAAACTAATATGGACGAGAGTCTTTCCAGGAGTGCATTCTAAAGTTACGGTACCAAGCCAAGCCAATCGACAACGTTCGTCTCCTGTCTTTCATTCAAACCTAAGATCATTAATCTCCTGAGCCCATTCATCAGAACTTAGGCAAGCAAGTAGGCCGAGGCTCTTTCCTAAAACAAACAGGAACTCATGAAATGTCCGTCTTCAAGGGAAGTGGAACCTTTTGTAAGAACAACAATCCGAAAAGAAAGTGGAAAAAGAACAATGAAAGTATACGAGGGACAGGGGCGATGAAAGAACGAAACTAGCTCCAAGGGCCTTCCATTGCTTTCGCGAGAGAGGACTAAGGGCTACGATAGAGAAAGAAGATATCTTAGGATGGAGCTATAAAGCAATTCCATTTGGTTGTTATCGCAAGCAAGTCCTAATGAGTCTTCCGATCTTTCTTCCTTATCATTAGGGTTTCCCCTCGTCTGTGTTGAATCGCCTGATGGGCCTAGTAATCCACTTGGAACGGTTGAGTTTGCCCTATTCAGAAATAATAGTCAAACAAAGTCCCTCGGATGGGGGCCCCTACTATTTGTTAGCACGCCTCGGGTCAATGGGAAAGATGCTTAAAGGCGTCAACTATTGGACTTATTTCAATCTTCTATGACCACCAATTCCTTCTACACTATTTGACCCCAAAGCTTGCTTGGTATAATGCCTCGGTAGTACTCGGTATCGGTAGTCTTTCCCCTTTCTTTCCCGTGATCCAATTTTCCATTTCGGTTTCGTTTCGTATCGATATACTCATATTAATAAGACTTGAATCAATCTACCGAGGAACTTCTAGCTAGGGAACTGGTCATTAAGTGCTTTCTGTCTCAATGGAAGTGCGAAAGCCTATTTGTTTCATATGAGATCAGAATAAGCCTATACGAAAGTGTCCTCTTCTTTTGTAGAGTCGATTGTAAGCGGTGGTACCGAAATAGAATGAAATGGAGGAGTTCCCCCGATATAACAAGGTTGGTTGGTAATAAGTAGGGAGGAGATCTATAAGGTTGGGATTAATCGTTTCAGTTGGAATGCCCAATCATTAGCGCCATTCTATAAGTCCATTCTATAAGTCTGAAACTCCCATAAGTACCATTGAGGTCTTTCTAGAAGTATGGTAAGGTTATAGCTTATTCTTTAGCACATAGCTGGGCAGAAGCTCCAACCAAACAACGACATGGGATGATTTCCAAAGCTATTGGTGCAGAGTTCAATCTCTATTTGCCTTAAGCTTTCTTACTTTATTGTTTGGACCAGAACAGTTCATTTCTCTTGACCAGTATTTCCTCTATACGGAAAAAGATTCTCTTTGCAGCAGTGACTTGGCGCCTACTAGCTATGTTTTTGGCTGCCCTGCCCGCTCTTAGTAGTTCCTTAAGTTTCCTTTCCTAAATAGATTCTTAAGCCTGACATTCATTTGATTTCTTCGCGGGGTTATTCCCACAATCCCAGTAGACCTCTTTGTACGGCATGAAAGCAAGAGTTTCCGCCTCCTCGAAAGATGTAAAGGTGCCGATATAAATCTAGAAAGATGTAAAGGTGCCGATATAAATAAGTGAAGTAAAGTGAGGTAAGAAGTATGCTGTCGTTTGTGACTCAAGTAAAGTAAACCAGAAGTATGCTGTCGTTTGTTACTCAATTATATCATACGTGCATGAAACAAGCAGAAATCAACAAACAAGTGGTTCGGCCAAGCTACTAGTTCAATCAAAAAGAAAAGGCAAGCTAAGCTGTATCATTTACTGAAGCTAGGCAATAGATTCTTTGAGAAATCATCTATTATATGCGCGTATCAGTCCAAAATGAATGAGTAACTAAAGCGCTTACGTGAGTTTGTGTTTAGTATAGAATAATCTAATATTACCACTTTCTATACAATGCCTTGCTTCCTTCTTCAAACTTCTTCTTCTGTTGCTGGTTTCATATGAGTTTCTAGAATTCGATACTTAAGTAAAAACACTGAAATAAGAGTTGGCGCTCTCAAAGCAAAGAAGAGGAGGTTCGATATTCCTACACGCTTTCATGAGCGCTTTTTCCCCACGCCCTGGCAATGTATCCTTTGATTAAATGCTAAGGAGTGTTTGTTTTGAAATGCTAAGGAGTGTTTTTCATCAATTTATAGAATATTGCACTTATAAGAGAGCAAGGCAGGGCATAACCAGCAATAGTCAATAATGTTCTGCAATAGTCAATAATGTTCTTCTATTTGATATGATATCGCCGGCGTAATATAGAAAAGTGAATCATCACGGTTTGCCCAACAAAAGCATGGGTTCACACTGCCTTGGTTAAATAGTGCAAATGTCTGATTATTGTGCGAATCCATATTCTTTCCTTCTCCTCTCTATCCTAAGGAAGTCATACGCGCTGCTCACTTCCCTCTTTCTTCTCTAGTACACAGGGTTAAGGTAAGTCACATGCTAAAATGACCCGAGAGAATCAACTCTCAAATAACTGATTATAGGAAATAGGACTTCCAAGAAAATAGGCCTATATTCTATGAATAGTGAAATATTACTCTTTACTCATTACTGCTGACTTGACAAAGAAGCTCATAGCATTTCCAATTGATTGATTTGAGAGAGTCTTTCGGAGCTTACCTCCACGGAGCGGGATGTCCAGAATAAGCAGTCGTCCGCCCATCCGGTCTTTCTCTACTTACACATATCGATTGTCTCGCCATCATTTTGTCTGTATTGTAACAATGAGAGAGAATTGGTCAATGTTCGGAAATAAGGGTCGATCAAAGTTGAGAAAGAAATCCTATCTCCTCTCCGGGGCCCTAACTTGAGGGCTGGCTATCTGTCACTTTCAAGAAAAAGAAAGGGACTGCCGGTATCAATTACCTCTCTTTGGCTCAAACATGTATAAGATCCGAGACTCCAGACGAATCATCATTTCTTGGAACCTGAGCCTCCTTTCTTCAATGCAATTAGTTTAGTTATCAATGAGGAATTCTTTATTTATAGAGCATTAGGTATATAAATGAGTTTGGGTACAGCGCTTCTTCTCTTTATTCCTAACCAGCTCCCCCATCTGTTGATCTTGTTCTTGTTCCCTCTAAAGATACTGAGACTTATCCTACTTATACCACCGATTCCTCTCTTGTAGACAACACAGATGAAACTGGAACTGGCAGAGCGTAAGCCTTATACACAAGCACTCGAACCTATACTAGATGATTTTCTTCCCTGAACTACACCTTTACCGCTTTCAGTTGACCTTTTCCTTGCACCTGTAGCATGAGAAAAAAGATCTTATATCAGCATTGACTTGAATTGAACCTTTGATACGGAAGAATCACTTACCGATTCCTTTAGCCTCTGATTCCATCATATATAAGACTCTCAGTACTTAGAGCTACAGCGGGACAATAAGTTGACGACAGTTTATCCACTACAAACAAGAGAAAGCTTTCAAATAGGCCATTCTATTTTCAAAGTCAAGATGATAGGCGTCAAAAGGCATTACAAGAACTTTTCAGAGTATAAAAAGGTCATTTGTCATTAACTGAGTTGATCCCACGTTAAAGGACTCCATTTGAGGATTTCCGCTAACAGAGTACCGAGTGGAATTCCTAGTTTCATCTGTTTCTCGTGGAGAATGTCCTTCTGAAAAGCCCCTTTACATGCTTGGCTTGGGGGCGCAATAATCAAGTTAGGTTCGGTGGTTGGCGCTTGCTTTATGTTAAAGAAAGGGTATGTTTCATTATATAAGGAAGCAGTTCGAAAGGCTTAACTCGATAATGCTAATTCAAAAGGTTAACAAGCCATGTATTTACTTAAATCTATCAAGTGAAACATGCTTTATAAAGATCCGTACCAGGCCCAGTATCCGTATCACTATCAGTTGCAGTATAAAGATCCGGATGGAGGGCATAATCCATTCATGCTTTAGCTTATGCTAGTTTCGCTGTTAGGTTAGAGTTAAGGGAGTAAACAGTCAGGTCAGATGAACTCCAAGTTTCGTTTGGGGCAGAAGAAGAAGACACAGCGGAATCAAAGAATCCACCTCGCATACCCAAGTCAGTAGCTAGGACAGTGCCAATTCTAGGATCAGGTAAGGAAGCGGAATCAAGATCTGGATCAGGATTGGAAGCGAGGTATACTTCATATGAGTGTACGTGCCCTTTACCAATCTAGTAAAAGAATGAAACAACAGACATATAAGAATGGAACTTGAAGGTCAAAAGCGGAATAAGGGGATTGAGCTCTGTTTAATAGATCCAAGTCACACACCTAGTGCTCGAAACTCACAATAAAGAATGTGACTCTAAAGTCATAATTTCCACTGTGGAGGACTAAACAGAAGAATAGGATTGAGCTAGGTAGAATTGCTATGGGTAACCAACCAGGCATGTACTCCTTTAAGAATGGAGTTTCTACGTTTAAGTTGTCCAGGCCTAACCTAACAGAATACGCAGGAGCAGATGCTTTACTAAAGGAAGCTACAAGCGGTTATGCAAGTGAAGTTGATTCAGAAAGTGGAGTTTTGGAGTGAGAGTAGAAAGAACAAGATCCGGAGCTGTATAAAAAGTAAGTAGGCTGCAAGCGCTTACGCAAGTCGAGTTAGAGCTAGGGTAGGGTCTCTGTCAGTGTTTAGAGCGATAGTTCAAGCAGATCTCTTCTCTGTGTTTAGAGTGAGGTTGAAAGTGAAGTCAACGAGCGGGCAAATTCCAAGTAGTTGCGCCTTTATTATACTAAGCTTGGTCGTTTTACTCGTCCTTGGCGCTAACAGAGTTTCTTCTTAGGGAGCTCAATCTCCTTTTTCATGTTTTCCCCTTCTTTGGAATCTGACTATCTGGGCTTCCCTCTCTTTGGAATCTTACTAGCTGGGTTTCCCTTTAGCTTCTAAACTCATCTATCGAGCATCGCATATAAATCGAAGTTCTTCTGTTGAAGTGGGAGTCATATCATATAGAGAAGTTATTGTTGAAATAGAAGTCGAAGGAGGTGATTGTGAGACAACATATTTTGGTTCTTCAATCGAAGTGGAGTGCGAAAGGTGAGTTTCCGTTGAGTATCGAGCCGCAACAGTAATTCCAGAATCCTGTGTTGCAGTGAACAAGTAAGCATCTAATCTATAGTTTCTGTTCGAAATGAAAGGTAAAGGCGGTACAAAGGTTAAGGCGTAAAGAATCCCTTTACGTTTGGGTTAGAAGGAAGATCTCTTGTAGGAATGCCCGAGTGACTCGAGTCATTGGTTCATGTTTGAATCAGATCCACTGCCCATCGAGAGATAGAAAGGACACACACGGGACCCATCCAAGCAATCTCCCGAAGAGGAAGAATTCGTCGTTCGCTAAAAGTCATTTACGGGGGCCGGAGCATGCATGTGGTTTAATTCGATGCAAAGCTAAGAACCAGACCCGGATTACCTCAATGTATACGCTCTTGGTGTAGCTCCTAACACTTAAATGAAATGGAAATTCTCAACTCCGGAGGTGGAAGTCACAGAATTCACTGACCATTGATTATAGTGCGCAGATACGAAAACTGGAACTCAACGTAAACAACCAGAAAAAGGAATTGACACAATTATGCGCAGGGTTCTACTTCAAAACGGAGTCTTCCCCGAACTCACTGACGCCACGATGTCTTGTCTTGTTCCAGTTTCAGACCCGGCCTTATTGTAATTGCGTTATGAAGATAGGTTCAATTCCATTCTTTACTTCTAGTTTTGGGGTGCCCATATTCTTGTCTTTGCCCATAGCCCAGTCTTAGCCCATATTCTTGTCTTTGCCCATAGCCCATGGCCAATATGAGTGTCTTAGCCCATATTCTTGTCTTTGCTGATATTCTCCGGAGTCTCATGCTTTCAATGGAAATACTACCTACCGGGTTAGGGCTTCTGCATATAACAAAGGAAATGGATTCTTCACACTGAACCTCTCTCGTTGCCAACACTGGAACGTACCTTTGAAGACCCGCGGGCACCTGTTTCTTCTCGAGTCGTAAACTAGTATTCAACAAAGGATTATACTCTGACTTTGTCACTCGCTTCATCAGTTGATCTTCACGAAACCTACTCCACTTGAAGAACCGCTAACTCCGGACCTGAGACTTCCAGATAGCGCATCCCCTCTACTCTTACTCCAATTTATACGTTACTAAGCTCTTAGCTAGATTCCATTATTTTCTTAGTCAGTGAAGAAGACTGGATTAAGGGATGCATAAAGTACTGGCAAGGAAGCTCCCGTTAGCAAAAGGGCACAAGGAAGATGAAATGGAAATGCATGTTTGCCTTAATAAGCAAGTAGTAGATCACAAGAACAAAGGGTATCAAGTAAAGTAGAAAGATAATAGGTTTATGAAAACCGGTAAGGATGTAATGCTGCTAGTAAATAGAACCCCGGGTAAGGATGTAATGCTGCTAGTAAATAGAACCCCGGTAAGGAAGTTATCTTTAAATGAATATTGGGGACTAATAACTTCGCCAAGAAACTACGGGGTATAATAGATATGGGTAACTCACCTATGGCTCCCCGTCCTTTAAGAATATAGTTTACCCTGCACGAGAACTCCGACTTTATCCATAGGAATAGAAGAAAGTACTCTTTATCACAAGGTAGAATTACTGAATTGAACTCCTAGTATATAAGGTTCGGCTTGTCAGTTTTCTTTGCCTTTGTCTTCTATTACTAATACCGGATTCTACTAGTTTCTTTGCCTTTGTCTTCTATTACTAATACCGGATTCTACTAGGTTGGTGACTTACCTGATTCTATAATACCTCGCGAGAACTATAATTGTTCAATTGTTCTGTTGCTTCTGTTGCTTCCAGCTTCCTCTCTGGAAACTTCTTATTCTCTTGGTTGGTGGGGCACTAACTGGAGCTTTTCCATGGAAATGGATTCTTTGACTCGGGGCGTGAGGAGCAGCTTCTCCCGATCCCGCTCTTATCTTCTAGCAGATTCATAGTATAAGTAAGTAAATGAATAAGACAAGTCCGGGATAGATCTAGCGGATTAGAGTCACTAAGTTACTAAAGGATAGATCTAGCGGGCCAGAATACAGAACTTGCTAGTCAAACTCCTATAGTAATTCTAGTTTGAAGTAAGTATAAGTCAAAAGTCATAGAAAAAGTATAAGAAATAGAAGAAGTATAAGAATAGGAGCCAAGCGTATACTAATTAGTGAGCCTCCGGTGGGTTAGTGACTTATTACTATTATGCCCCCTATAGCTAATGATTCTGTTCCCTACCTTGGAGTGGAATTCCGAACTTGGTAATAACAAACAAGATATGTAGAGGCCCTTATTGTAAGTTCAAGCTGAATGACTAAAATCCTTTCTTGAAGGAAAGAAATCCGGGTTCCGTGAAGCTGAGTCAGGGCAGGGTAGAATGCTAGTGTGGTTCTTCAAAGAAAGGAGAGTTCAATTCGAAAGGAAGTGTTTCGGGTTCAATTATGAAGTGTGGCCTGTTGGGATGGAGGTTAGCTGGCGGAGAACACTGTTGGGATGGAGGTTAGCTGGCAGAGAACACTGATGGGGTAGCGGGTAGCTGAGAGAGAACACTGATGGGGTAGCGGGTAGCTGAGAGAGAACACAGATGGGGTAGCGGGTAGCTGAGAGAGAACACAGAGCAGCCACTAAAGCGTTGAATGCCTATGTAAAGGTTAGGTGGTCAGCTAACGGGAAAGTGGTTGACTTCGGCTAGGTAAGTAAGGTGTGTTGGCGTTGGTAAGAGGTAAGCTTCCATTATGTTAAGGGGAGTTTCATCCACCAAGCAACTACGGACAAGACGGCCAAGTAACATAGTAAGTAGCGCTAAAGGGCTGCTAGTGTCCATCACCTGCTCCTGTTCTTGTTTAATACCGAGTGGAATCCTGAGTGTCAGTTGCCAGAGGAGAGGAAGTATTTCTATTGATTGCGCTATTGATGGCAACTATAGCTCGGGCGCGGCACCCATACAAGGCGAAACTACTGTCGACGCGACTTCATTTACTCATGGCTTACCACAAGCACTTACTTCTACTTCGACTTTAACACTTTACACTGATTGAATTCCTACTTGCTAGGAGCGGTAAGTAACGTTTCAAGTCTGGTATTTGAAATACAGGTTCGGCGAGCAGGGATCATAAGATGCTCAATAATACTAAGGCTCAAGAATAAACTGGATATGATGAAGGATATGCTGAAGGGAGCTGGCTAATAAACAGTGCGAGTGTTTGTTGTCGACTCGAGCTCTTCTTAAGTAGTTACTAGTTTGGTTTACAGCTTTAACCGAGTACATTTCTTTAGTTGGGGGGGCCATAATCAAAGTCAAGAGATTGTCCCAAGGAGCAGTAGCTGAATTGCCTGTTCGAGGTCAAGTATCCAGTAACGTTTCAGTTTCAAGATCCGTTTCAAGATCTTATGCTTCATAGCAAGAAACAAATCCAGTTTCCGGGGTGTAAAATGCATTTGAGGCGCCTGACTGAAGTCAAGATGGGTAGCTGGTCTTTTAAATGGGTTTATCAACAACTCTCGTTCTTTACATTTCTTCTTGGCAGCTTGGCCAGTTATTGGTTTCTGGTTCACTAACATAGAATACATAAAAGAGAGCGCGTGACCTTCTATTCACTTTTCGAGAGAGATATAAAACAAGCACCTTTATCAACTCATTCAATCGGACTTGAGCAGGCCTTTTCATGTAATAAGTAAGGGTTCCCCGGTCAACCGTGTCTTGATTAGTCCAAAAAGGGAGACCTACTCTCTCCTTCCAATTCTATAGTGTATGGGGCCCAGAGATTCTTTTACAAAGCAATCCATCTTTTTCCGGTTTATTTATGCTACAAGTAAATATTTGAGACTTGATGAAGAGAATCAATCCTCATTTTCGGATAACTTATACTTATCATATTCCTGTATATTTACTAATCCTTCTAATATTCTGGTATTTATTATTAATGTGCTTTTGACAAGAGGAAGAACAGCAGTGCCGCGGGAAAGCCTTATCTCTCGAATTCCATCGGCCAAGTAACTACGAAGAGCTCGCCATGGTTTATAGAGAAAGAAGCTTACTCAGGGACTTTTCTTTGATCTCTCGCCGAAGCTGAAACAAACAGAAGGGCTTCATTTCAATCGAAGTGAAAGAAACCACGGGTCAGGAGTGTTTTTCAGAAATTATAGAATACGTATGTTAACCTTATATTCATAATTGATTAGAGAAAATAACCTATCTTGACGAAAACTCTATCGTAGAAACCTATCTAGTAGAAATAACCTATCTTGACTAAAACTCTCTCTTTACTAAACCTATCTTGACTAAAACTCTCTCTTGTAGACAAGGAGCTAGAGCGGGCGGCACACTCTCCAGTACTACCTCTGGCGCAACGCACATTAGCTCTTATTGAGTTCGGGGCGGGGTTGGTTTTAGGTTACAGTGCTTCCATATGTGTCCACGCTATCATTCAGTGCAGTCAGCTGTTTTGTGCTAGGGAAAGCATAGAGTGAGTTACAACAGTCAGGTTACTTGATTAGAAGTCCGGTTTTTTGATTAGATGAGTTTTGCACTCAATGAGACAAGCAACGCGCATTAGCTTAGCGCTTATTACTACACGCGGGGTGTCTTATCGAGCTCCAGACTAGACTATAGCGTGAGTTTCTGTGGTTGTTTACATGGTGTTCTATATTAGTCTTCTTTCGAATATTTCTTAACTTTACCTACAAAGTGCTTGTATGCCGGGCTGTAAGTGGTAGAGTTGTTACCGGGCAGTCAAAGTGATAGAACTAGCGGCTACTCAATCAAAGAGACATTTCAGAATTGATGGATGCCATATATTATCTTATCCATATAATAGAAATGCACCTATAAACTATGTTCCCTTAGGCGCCCACCTTAAGCTTATTTGTTCTTGCGCCAACACCAACAACTGATTCACTCCGCTTTCACGCCTGATTGATAGCTTCGAGTCAACGCTCATTTCATCTCTCTATTGTATAAAAACGGCTTGCATTGCAACATTTCATCTTTTTGACTTACCAACTAGCTTATTTCCCTTGAGTATACTCACAACAGGCTTCTGAACCTTGAGACTAAACCTAAGCAGTTTCTATGGATCTTATAGAATCTTCTATTAATATAGCATTATAGTCCAAAAGAATGGAATTGCACTGCTTCTAGCTTCTATATAGGATCAAAGTAGATAAACGGATTCAAGTCAAGCACTACTTAAGTCAAGAGAAGAATCCCCGTCAAGGCAATCAATGACGTGTGAGAATTCCGTTCCATAGCAGAGGTGTTATCGACCCGAACTACACTTGAAGAAGCAAGGAAGGGCAAGAAGTCAAGAATACAACAGATTAAGTTGTTCCTACTCCTTCTATTGTTCTAGCCTCTGATCCAGCATCTCATCTTTCAACTGAGTCCAGACTCCAAGATAGGAACCATACTCCGGAACTTATGAAACTACTAAACTCGTGAATTTGCTTGCGCCCTCCCGGAATCATAGGCCGACTCAAAACAAACCCCTAAACATAAAGAAAGCCAAGAGCACCTTTACTAGACTGATAAGATAGAACCGACTCACTACTCGGGGATGTACTGAATTAAGTGGAGTATATTCAAGCTAGCAATGATGGTTGTTTACTCACTTCTATCATGTGCTACTTCAATTCTGATTAAAGCAAAAAACTCGACAAACGCTACTTCTTATCAGGCTTAACTTAAGATCTCGTTGACAACTTGGGCTAAGGGAAACTCTTAACTATATCTGTGGTTACCAACAACTCGCTACCTATGCTCTTTTGTTACTTCATTCTATAACATATTGCACAAACCTTATCTTCTTTAGTGACTACATGGGGACAATCAGACAAACTTTAACCAGCGCAGGCGAAATAGGGGATTCGTTCGGCTTATAGAACTATACTTAATCTAGCTTTAGAAGTAGGGGGAAATAGGGCAGTGCTTTAACGCTAGATTGAGAGTCAACAAACGGATGAAACTCAAACAACACCGCTTGCTCTTGACTTTCTACTTTAAGAACCACTTTCCACTTAACTTCCTAGGCTGGCTTCTGATCTTTCTACAACTCCTTCTGATGATCCCGCGCATTTGCTGATTCTTTCTCTGGTCGCCTTAACTGTCCCTGCTGTTTCTGATCTTATAGATGAAAAACAAGAACAAACAAGACTTATTCCTAGTTTTGAGAACAAGACTTCTTCGGTATCTTCTGTTGCTGATGATCCCGATCTTTAGTCTGATCCTTATCTTTATGTATCCTTAGAGCGTCGACGAAGAAAGCACTTGCACAATCGACAACAGGACTTGTTTCTTGCCTAGCGCCCGGCAATCAGGTTAACGCCTAGTGCCTAGTTCTCTTAATTGAAAGTCAGAATAGAATCCATCTCTAGCGCCTGTGTCGAGAGACTTGACTCACTCGCACAGTATCTTCTCTTTTGGTTCCCGCTTCTTCCTCTTGAGGTCAATAAAGTTTGCATTCTTATACTTGCTTGTCTCATTCTTTCTCTTTATATAGGAGCTCGGATTCCTAGTAGTTGCTTTTTGGGTAACACTTCCTCGAGTTTGTAGGAATCGAATCGGACAAATAGGTTATTTCGTAATAACATAGAAGGGGTTGTTTGCTGGTTGGCTTTAATGAGAATCTGCTGCTTAGGGGGCTTTCTCCAGTTTTCGCAATACTCCGCAGTTAGAAAGAATGCGCCTGACACTTTAGGTTGAATGCCCACCTTCTCGAGCGCTTTTGTGTAAGACAGCTGCATGAAATTGGATAACTAAAGAAAGCAGCAGACTTTCCTAAATCGGGTCTGTATGGGAAAGCAGCAGACTTTCCTAAATCGGGTCTGTATGGCTGCTATCTTTCTAAAGCAGAGGGGTTTGGGGGTTTATTCACGTTACAGAGACACTGCACTATCAGCGCATGAGGAAATTAATTGATACCACAACAAACGATTCCCATCAAACTACTAGCTCCGTCCTTGTAGAATCCTTGGATCAAAAGATGAAAGTTCTTCCATTCCATTAGTAATATCTCACTGGTGCCGGAGGCTAACTAAGGTAAAGCTATTTACGAAGCATAAGTCGTGGCTGGTGGACTAGTTAGAGGAAGAGGAGAATGGGATAGCTTATGGCTTGGTGTTCACTGACACACACACTATCTTACCTTTAATGGAAGGTTTAGTTGAACTTAGAATAGAAGAAAAAGGAGCAAATCTTTTAGTTAGTTGCTACATTGCTTTATCTACTGGATGGGATGCATTCTAAAACCATGCATAGCCAATCTATAACCCGGCAATAAACTCGCTACATTGTTGAAGCTGCACTGTATTCTAAGTTGTACACTGTGTCCTAACAAGATGCTTTCTAGAGCAGAGGAAGCTCTCTATTGAGTTGCCTTATTCTGGATAGTGAACTCTAAAGGGCCTCGCTATCCGGTTTGAAATGTGAGGCCGGGAAACTTGTAGTAAGTCTTCTACAAAGCTGTCACTAGTCTTGCCAATTGTTCTTACCCTGGTATAAGGCTAGTTACCTGTCGAAACATAAAGGCTTTCAGCTCCTCTTTAGAAGCCGGAAGGGAGGAAACACGAAGTGTTCCAAATAACGACCTAGCCAATCGTTCTCTTAATAGCCTAGTCTGCATGGAAGGTATAAGGTTTTAGCTACGTCCCGTAAGGTAACTCTTCCACTGCAACCTATACTATATTACATCAATAAAACAAACACGAAAGAGGAAGGGGCATTGATCTACTCGCAAGAATAAGTTCAATCGCTTGCCCATAGGATCGGGGCGGGGTGTAGTATCATCGTAATGAAGACAAGAGAGCAAGGGTCAAAGACCGAACCATCATAGACCACCGATTCTTTCTCCTTTGTACACAGCTTCCACCCTCCGATTCTTTCTCCTTTGTACACAGACAGCTTCCACCCTCCGATTCTTTCTCCTTTGTACACTTGTACACAGCTTCTACCCTGATAGCATGAACATCACCCGACCGTTCGGGTTCAGGCGCCAGGCACTACAGCAACACAATGGAAAGAGAATGATTTACTGAGCTATGAGCTAGCTCTCTTACTGGCCTTATATTAAAGGAGCAAGAACACAGTCTCTTCTACGATAATATCAAACCACATCATGGACCGGATTTGGAACCGCTGCTATTGCTAAACCATCAACAAAGCAACGAAATGAAACCATACTATCAAGTGAAAGAACATAGATCATCGATAAAGTCATCTGAAACCTATCTTATACCAAGCAAAGCGGAATTAGGAGCGTAAAAAACCATTTCCTTCCTTCCGTTGAGGTCCAAACCTTGGATTGGAAGTTGAGATTATAGCTTCCCATCGTACTAACTGAAGGTATGGTTTAGTCAGGGCTTCGGACATGAGTTCCAACGAGGTCCCCAACCTTAATAGAATTGAAGACGGTGGGAAAGTAACATGAAGGGCCAAGCAACGAGATAAGGCCTACCGGTCAAGGGCTCCCCAAAACAGGAATTGTAATGACACAAGCCTATCCCTAGTATTGGAAGAAAACAAGTCATTCAACAAGCCGAGCAGCTGACAACTAGAATACCCAGCTCATTCTAAAGATTCTGCCCTTCCCTTGCCCGCCTACAGAGAACAGGATTGATTTCTTTCAAAGCAAATACTGATTCCACAGCTGACCTTGCCTCTGATCTTGCCTCTGATCGAGTAGACCTAACTCACCCTACTGATGCTGATTCTCTATACGACCTAACTCACCCTACTGATGCTGATTCTCTATACGACCTAACTCACCCGGCTTTAAGGCTTATACTGACTAGCTGCACTCAACAAGCAACTACTAGACTTCCCGCAAATTCACTAATTCATATATCTGTTTTCTACCGAGAGCATTAGAATTTCATTGATTGGCTTGATTGACCGAAATTCATTATCATCATATATAATGAGTTTTATTGTATTATAGTTTTCTAGTGGCTCATTAGCGAAACTAGGTGAAAAAGCAGCTCTACTATTCTGTTTTTTTAGCTGTAGTTATTCTTTCTTTTCTCTATGATGTTTGTGCACGACCGAAGACCGAGCCCAATGAAAGTTGTGTCGACTTAGGCGCGATGATGTCCCTTCCACGAGCGATGTCGCCATACCCTCCTTGGTGTATTAGTCAATTAACCTCTTTTCTTTGGGTGAGTAAGGGAATAGGATGTGTTACACATCGATATGTAGAGGAAAGTGAGAGGTTTTCAATCGAAATAAGAATGAGAGGTAGCGGTCGGTAAGGTCAGTTGAGAGTGTCAGTTTACAGAGGAGTGAAAGGCTTTCCCGAGAAGAGATAGTTGGGGTATACAAGCCCAGGTAGTAGCATCCCAGTTGTAGTAAGTCCTATAGAATCCGTATTTGTTGACTCCGGTAGATGCGATGAGAGCCATAACAGTCGTAGTTGACAGAGTCGAAGCTAACTCTCTCTGCTCTAAAAGCTTCCTTCCTTTACTACTCGAACAAAAAGACAATACCCGCATTAGCTTTCATCAGAAATAATGGATTCTACTGTTTCGAGCGCAGAAGATCTAATTGCAGTCACAGAATTGATTTCATCTATCGCAGACTTAGAACCAATAGCCGGAACTCTTATGGAATCTGGTACAAGCACAGCTCATTCTTGAGTCTAGTATCCTTTCCTGGCCTGGCACCCGACATACTCTTTTGCCGTTAGTCGTAGCTTGCCGGGCCTTCCTTTAACCTATCAATAATTCTCTGGAAGGAAACTTTAGTTGATGCCACCAAAGCCCATCGAGCTTGTCTCGTTCAGTTGGGTTAGGCGTAAACTTGTTAGATAGCTTCTTGTACCCTTTCCCTCCCAGACGAAAAAAGGTGGAGAACTTTACCTTCTTTTTGATCGGATACCGTTGAGCGGCGACAAAACAGGGAGATATCGGCTCCAAGTAATGCCTTTTGCAGATACCAGAGAAAGGTCTACACTTTTGACAATCAACCTCTTAGCAAACAAACTAAGCCGCACCCGAGTGAGATATCAATGATTTGGATCTAGATATCTTAACCAGAATACGAGACAAAGACTCTTCATAGACTGGGGCAACTTTAGCATCCGCAATTTTCATCACGTCATCCCCGAAGATAGCATACTCCTGAAAGATGCGACTACACTTGCTCTGCCGAATACCATACTATAAGAAGGGATGATGGGCAAACAAAGGCCAAGAGGATCTATAGCCAAGTGGCTGCCCAGCAACAAATTAATCCAGCGATTAGACCTCTATATTCTTCTTTTCTGATACGTTAAAGGAATAGAGAAAACATTTGAGCCTAAGGCTGAACTACCGCCAGAGGAGCGATCAAAGAGTGCACAAAACTATGAGAGCAACTAAGGAACACCTATCAGTGGAACTAGTAAAGTCGAATTCATAGCACTCTATCCGCCTGCGGTCTTAATTGATCGAAGGTATCACCCATAGCTATCTTCCGGAGAACAGTAGCTAACCAATCTATAATTGGATACTGTAGTCTCTGATTCACCCAATTGCCAATGGCAAAGCCTCTTACCTCCTACTTCGACTTTCTGTCCTAGAAAACCTGTCTCAACTTGTCCAATAGAATGGGCACAGGTAGGTCAGGTCAAACCTTAGACTCCAATTCCTATAAGAAGGGTAATAAGATTTTCTTGTTCTCATCAAAGGCCCTATGAGGAAACAACAAACCTGCACAAAACAGCTCTCCCTAAGCATTGGTGAAATTGACCAGCTTATTGAAGGCAGCTAGCTCGAATGTCTGAACCAAGAACGGAGATTTACGCTTGGCATACTGACACCAGGGCTTTGGCAATGTGAGACAAAATCTCTGGTATCTACCTCTTCATTATCTTCCAGTAAGAGAGTTTGACATCCCATACCCATCGGACCACCGAAGAGATATCCTCCACAGCACTAAAGAGACTCTCGAAAGTGTTTCCTTGTAATTCCATTTCCCATTTCTAGAATAGTATAGAATGAAAAGATAGTAAGGTACAACTGAACGAGGGGTAGAATGAAAAGATAGTAAGGTACAACTGAACGAGGGGCCATATCATCTCGGACCTAAGATTCTATCTTCTAGAAAATACAGAAATGAGAGAATCTCCAGGAAAGAGTGGGTAACTAACTAAAGAAGCCGCTCTATGTCTTCTATACGATTTAAGGTCGTGCACAGCTTTGAGATCCCGCCCTAAAACTACCATTCTCCTAGAGTATAGAAGTTATCCTCATTCTCACCGATGCCTTCTTAAGCCGAAAGTGCGCCGGGCAATCATATCATTTGGGGGTAGTAATAAGGGAGAGCAGAATCGTATATAGCAATGGTTCTTAGGATCGATCAAAGATTATCGGCCCCGTTGTTTGGCCTCCTGTTTACCTCTATTGTTTCCATCCCCCTGTGAGAAGGTCGAGAGCAAAACAAACCCAGCAAACCACTGGAACGATGCCCTATAAGTATAGCATGGACTTATAGCAAGTATAGCATTGACTTTTCGCAAGGCTTGCGGAGCTTATTCATGTGACAGACATCGCAAAAGTGATCCGTCGAACTCTCGCCGATAGAGGGAAGCATACGGGAACGCATTTAGCAGTCGACCGAGCCCTGTTCCTGAATATAAAGAACTAATAGGGCTCATCTTTGCCCTAGATGTAAAGGGGTGAAAATACCTCTAAGCAATTAGAAGAGAAGAGCGAAGAATTGGACCTACCTAATATATAGATATGAAAAACGGAAAGAAAGATAGATATTACCATGGTAGGAATAGGGCAGTTGCACTAAGTAAGAGAGCTAGGTATTTGATCACTAAGGAAGAGAGCTAGTAAGTCAGAGAGCTAGGGATTGGATCATTAAGGAAGAGAGCTAGTAAGTAATAGAGCTAGGGATTGGATAAAGGTGATAGAACAAGGTTCCAAACCAAAACCTGCCTTAGTCCCAAATAGGGCGCAAGCTAGGGACATGACTATATGAATGAGACTGAATCCACCGCGAAAAACCTCCAATTCATAAAATGCAAAGGGTTGTCTAGTTTTGTTTGCTGAATAAGTAGAAACATTGGTGCGGTGTCTTTGTCCTTTAAGTATAGGGTCGGGGTGTGGCCCTTTAGAGTTCTGCATCAAGCAACATTCCATAATAGCAACAAGTTAGTTCCAGAGTGTAATAGAAGCTATATTACTCTAATTGACATAAGTAGTGTACCATCCGAAATTATTACTTGATAGTTTCCGGTGGTTGGGGTGTCAATATTAGTTTGGAAGCCATAGGTGCGCTAACGGAGTTACGCAATGAAACTAAGTGCATTAGCCTGCCTACTGCCCGGCGAGCTCCACTCAACGACTTTGTTTGAGCTACAGTGGCACATTGACGACTACTAGGAGTTACAGCGGCACCCTAAACCGATACTTTTCTCTTTCCTTCCTGCTTCGTCGACAACTCATTAACTTTAAACAAAACTTGCTGCTGACGAAACAACCTCCGATTCTGTAATTACCAATTCCTATACAAAATACTCCACTTTTCCATTCTTTTCTTTTGCTGAAACTGGAATTGCTGCCTTTAACCGCACTGCTTCTTTATACTTAGACTGCTTCGATTCGGCTTCTATATATGATGATCTTGGATTTGCTACCGTGATTACACTCACTGCTTTGCTACCGTGATTACACTAACTTGATACTGCTCAAGCATTGGAGTTTGGGAGAGTTTGTGAAGAGTACTAGACGGAATTGGATGAGCAACAATAAACCCTTCCCTTTATTCACTTATTGCATGGGTTCCAACGCTTCATACCATATCTATGGAGGGGCGATAAGAATGGAGTGCAAAAGAGGAGAGCGTTACACATATATAAGCTCCCGTCAAAACAAACACTGCTAACATCTTATGTAATTGCTTACTCTACTCTACTAATCCAATCAATATATGAACGATTTCAGGAAGCAATAATCATTCCTTTCCGTTACTAAAGTCATAAGTTAGTTAATAAATTCTCTATATGTTACACGCTCTCTTATTTTCTCTGTTCAATTAAGTAAGTTTAGAAAGAAGCAGTCAGGTTAGGTTAATCTATGCCTTTATAGGTGCTCTACTCACTAATAATCCTCTTGGAAATAGGGATACCCATATATATGAGTTATTCTTGTTCTTGCGCTCTCTTATGCCTCTATGAGTTCCTCTTGTTCTGTCTTTTTACTTGATTCTCAGTGGATAGCTCCATTCATGTTGTGGATAGCTATCTTCCTTTCCTTCGCCTAAGCTTGTTTAGTCCGCAGGATACTTAGCAGTAGGAAAAGGAAAGAGGCGATCTTCTCGCTTTTATAGGCATGGATTTTCCTATTTCCCCGAGTCAGCCTGAACACACATATAGAAGAGAAATAAAGTCAACCAACTTAAGAGAAATAAAGTCAACCAACTTAAGAGAATGAAAGAAGAAAGTCAATTCACACTAGAATAAAAGAAGAAAGTCAACTAAAACTATCATCATTTGAAAACAAGCATTAGCACGACACGACGTCAAAGAACTCAACAAGCTTAGGGCGTTAGCGTAACTAAACTCGGGCGTTAGTGAGCTGCAACGGCGTTAGCGAGCTCTTTGCCTTTGCTTTGTAGTAGTAGCTTTACGCTGCTATGTGTTTGTAGTAGTCACTTTGCGCCTGCTTTTCGACTTGTCTGTTCGCTTGTTGCAATGGTTCCAAGAGTTTGAAGCCTTATTCTGACTAATGCCCCTGCAGTTACTAATGCCCCTTCCTTTGAAATTATGTTAAGGCCTAAGGGTATCCTACTAAGGGAAAAGCCTCCACAGCATACACATAAGGCACCGAGAAACTCTTTCAAGACTCCCTTTCCTTTATCGAGTGCGCCTTCTCAAGCTTTCGCTTTTGCCGGATCTATATAGAGATCTCTTTCTTATTAGTCCAACGTCCCAGATTCCCTCGCCTACGGGCTACTGCTTTTCACAGGCCCTACCCCGTGTCTATACTGGATCCTGAGTCGGCATTCCTAACCGATAGAGGAACTAATGGATTCCTGTACCATACGCATCGAACGAATTCTCTTGCAACTCCTGCTTATGTCAAGACAAGAGGCGCAGGCGAAACTCCACCTCGGCTCGGTCTTTAAGATAAGCGTCTTCTAAGAAAAAGAGAATATCCTAAAAACTAAGATAGATCAGATAGAGAAACTCAAAAAGGAAGTAAGTGAGCAAGCGCTGTAGCCGAGAAAAGAGTGCGTGCTTAGGCCCCGAGAAATCCAGAGCGGACCTAAATCTAATTGATTGATTATTTCCCTTCTCTTCCGCCTTGTGAGTCGGGGTCAGCCTTTATGAAATAAGAAAAAGAAATGCTATTAATGCAGGCCAAATAAATAGAATGTAAATAGAAAATGTGCACACTTCGTGAGAAAAGGAAAAAGCATGGCAAAACTATGAGTAAGGACTTGGCCTACTTGGTTTCACAGTGAAAGAGGAGGATAGGATGAAGTTGAGGGATGATTGCAGGAAGAGGCATTGCAAATCAATCTTACTGTGTACCTTGAAAGGGCCCATTAAGGATCGTTGAGTTAGACAGCATTGGTTGCCGGTTGCAGATGAGATGATGTTGTTGACCCGGGAAAGAGGCACTTCTACACCCGAACACAGGACTCAAAAAAAGGAGTGCAATTCTGATCTTTCTATTACAATAGATGCTTTCGGGAGCCTGTGTTAAACGGTAGCGAGTTAAACGGCACTGGCTCTATTCCCATACTCCCCAGGTTGATTCTCTTTTATTGCAACCCCATTGATTCATTATTTAGTTAGCTTATATTAATTATATGTTTATTTATATTCCATTTTCTAGTAGTTCATTAGATACACATGGTCGAAAAAGGGCTACTTCTATTTGTGTTTAGCGAAAAGCAGCTTTACTTTTTCTTGATTATAGGCTGTTTGTGTCGGTGTTCATTCCCATGTTTATTGTTTATTCTTCTCTAAGTGTTCGTTAAGTAACATCCCTATGAGTTAGTATTCTGAGTCAAGTTCATTGCTACCTATGCTATTGATACAATCAAATATAGTATGGGGTTCCATATGTCAATTGAGGTTAATCTGAGTCACCTCCAAACACAGCTCTTATAGTAGTACCACTTATTCTTATATCCTATAGGGGCGTTAATTCCTCTAGTGGTTTTGTTGGCTAGCAAGTAAGGCTTGTGAACCGATGCGGATAGTCAGATTTCATCCCCGGTGCGTTGATTCAGACTTATCTTACTGAGCTCACTGCCTCCCTCTGGATTCCAACTCTACTGGGTCATTCCCGTACAGCTTCTTTTGATTCGTGTACTCCTTTACATTGGATCCTTACTTTCTATCGGTATCCCAAAGACATAACTTGTCATAACTCTTAATAACCTATCTTATAGCTCTGGTCTTATAGCTTCCGATCTTCTAGTTCGAGGCTAATTGATGGTTTCATTCTGATTAGTATAAACAGTGGTTCCATTCGTATTAGTTCTACTTTTTCCTTCAGTTTATTGGTCGTGTCAGACTCCACCCAGTAAGCAAGACTCTAAGAAGTCACTCTTGATCTTAATGTACTCCCCAGCTACCCATATTTTGGACTTATTAGTTTGATTCCCGAGTTCCATTATTGAGTTTCGAGCCGAATTCCTATGTTCTGCTTTAAGTATTGCTTTCCCTATTCCGATTCTTCCCCAGAGGGTTAAGCCTTATACTTCTTAGCTCAATTCTTATCGACAGTAGCTGAATTCCGGAGGCCCAAACACCACCACACTAGTTGTTGGCTGACTTTCCCCGCCATATCTCTTGTTTTAGTCGGATACTTAGGAGTTGATTGAGTTCGGACTTCCTACCCCGGCAAACCATTCCTATAATAATGAGTGCAATTGCTAGTTCCCAGTGCGAGTATTTTCCAGTATAGCTTCATTCCTATCAGCAACGGTTCTATTCTCTTATATAAGGAGAAAGTATGGAGTTCCTTGTCCGTATGCCCTTGTTACATCCTTGTATGGGGTAGTTTTCTTACTTGTTCCCGGGTTTATTCCTATAAGTAGTAGCTCAGTTCTTAATAGTCGTAGGTGGGGTTTAAAGGCAAGGAAAACATACTAATAGATAGGAAGGTAAGGCTCACTGGCAGGAGACATAGGCTCATAGGTCGCGGGTGTAAGCTTAATAGACAGCTCAAACGCTTTCGAGTATAAGTCTTTACTCATTGATGATTTCCTTATTGTAAGATAAAGTATTAGGAGCACTGGTTATAGGCTCATAAGCTGTAAGACAAAGATCCAGATCGGTAGTCCAAGAATACAAGTAGGAAGTTTCGGACCGAAAGCATGGAGTAAAAGAGTTAGAACCGGGCAAGTAAGCTTTGGGTTCAGGGAAAGCAGACTTCGAACAGGTAGCAGGGGGCTTTATAGGTAGTGAAGCAAGGGTGCCGGGAAGGAGTATTAGAATCAAAGTCACAATCCACAGAATAGTAGCTCTCGGCGCCTATAGTAAGATAAAGTCAAGTAAGGTTCCCAGTTAGTCGTGTCAGTTTTCAAGCAATAGGAGTATAAGAGTGGACAAGTGAACTACTAGATTCAAGCTAAGGGTAGGCTAACAGCCCAGAGGGGAACGTTAGACTCATTGGCATCAGTTAAAGAATGCAAGTAAGTTGCGGAAGAGCGCTTGGAAAGCGGGGTAAGGCAGTCCGTTTTGTAGTGAAGAGCGACAGGCTATTCGTTTGAAATACATAATTCCAGAAGTATAAGTAGCGGACTAATTAAGTAATAGGCATCAGCCTTGTTTGCCATTTTGGTTATCAATGATCGAATTCCCAGTTGCTTTTTCAAGTATTAGAGATATATTAGCTCGATCGCTTTGTTTTGAGGTTAAGGTACAGTGGAGCAGGGTCCCAGGTCAGTAGCTTAAGAGTGAAATGAATACAACGGGTTTAGTTAGAGCAGTGTGAGTTTGGGAGGTAGGCTCATAGGCCCGGTATACAAGGGTTCAAGGTGTTGCATCTTTTTCATTAGTTTTGAAAGAATATGCGGCAGACTAAGAGGAAAAGCGGGACAGCTTTTGGACCAGTAGCTAAAGAATAGAAGAAGGATATTTCAGGCTTAGCATCAGTAGTAGTGCAACCTATTATATTATAGGTCGTATATAAGCTTTCAACGGGCAAGCGAGGCTTAAGCGAGTAAGGACAGACTCACTAGAATCCAGTAGTCAAAGAGTGAGGTCGGATCCACTAGAGAAAGAATGAAAGGAACTAGGGCACCGGACTAACGCGCTTTAACTCCCTTTAGCTCTGAACTCGCTACCGTTTAGCTCAGGCTCGCTACCGCTATACTAACGTAGTTGCTTGGTGAATTCCGCTAGTAGATATAAGCCTAAAAGCCCCCCGCCGGGTAGGGAGAATGATGGAGAACCCTCTAGCTTGACTAAGGATTTGTTCTAAATAAATACAAGTAAAATAAAGAAACCGAAAGTCATCAATAAGTGGTGTTTGCCTATAAATTCGAAGAGTAGTGTTGCAAAAATGGAGACACTTGGGTCTTGCTAGGGACTCCTTTCGTATTAAGGGCACCCATTGACTATTTAGGTATCCCCTCTCTCTATCCTAGAAGTCACATTGGAGATGCCAGTCAATCCATCTTGTTTGCTTGACATAAGCCCCATAATATGCTACTTACTACAAGAATTTAATGACCACAGCCTATACTCAATATACGGTAAAGACAGGAAGAAATACTAAAAAGGAAGAAATAAGAAATCTACAGTATTAGAAAGGATGGGAAGAGGAAGTGTGAATTAATTAGTTCAGCAACATTCATTATAGTTAAGCTCGGGAAATCCAAGCACAAAACTCACCTATATATATATATCTAGTATTCTTTATTGTATTGCCCTAAGCACCCAATACAAAAGTCTTTCCTACCGCCGAAGGAACTGTGCCTTTGTCGCTGCAAAGAAAGAGGGATCAGGTCCCCAAGCAAAATCTGTAACTACTATTTCTCTGCGCGTCTCAGCTTCTCAGTATGACCTCTTCCTTCCCTATTTCGGTGCGAAAGTCTTTAAGGGCATTCGTTTACTTTAAGTGTTCTAATGGTAGCTACGCCCGCTCTAAAGTTTGAGTTACGGGTCGATGACTTTTAAGGCTCTATACACCCTATTGCCAGTTATGCCTTTCTCCTCTGTCGTGCCCCACTTTTATAGAGTCCTTATAGCCGCCTAGTCTAGTCTCAGTGCTCGAGAGTATTGAATAGGACAACGGTGGATTAGTTTTTCGGTTGTAGAAAAGGAATTGGTTTCAAAAGTCGGCAAGCAAAGACAACCTATCTTGCTACTAAATCTCATTAGCCCTTACAGGAGGCGGGTGATTTCTACTTTGAAAGCCTTAAGTATAATAAACCCTTATAAGCTTCGCTTCCTCCTCATCTCGGCATTTGGACCAATGTGTAGACCCGTGAAACCTAACCCTTTCATCAACTTTACTAGAAAAATACTTTATTCGACCAGCCAGCGCTCTCTTAGATTTGGAATAGTTTGTGCCCGGCCCTTTCTATTCGAGCGAATCCTTTACTTCTATTCGAGCGAATCCTTGACTTCCTTGACTCCTTTGTTTGCTCATCTATTTCCAAGGAACACCAACATTTCTATCATTTTCATAAGAGTCTTCAGAGATGGGTTGATCCTATCAGAAGAGATGGGTTGATCCTATATTCTTTATAGAACCAAGAGATCCTCCTTTGAATGCACCTGTGTAAGATGGAATGATAGCTTTATCCCTTATTCCATTTCCTTAGGCAGGCTGAGGAGGCGGATCCGAATAAGTTGAAGATAGAGTTTTGGAACTTAACCGAACCCCGGAGGCGAAACCACGGAGGATGTAACCACTGGAGCCATTCTAATAATGGAAAGAAGCCCTTTTACGTAAGCTGGGCCTATTTCTTTCTTTTCTTGGCAGGAAAGACTATCGGGACCTAAAGCACCAACTGTGGTATACGCGACACAAACGGAACTGAATGAAGCACCTTCTCTAATTGGAATAAAAGAGCATATATATGGGCACAGTTCTATACTATAGCATACACAAAAGAAAGAGTAGGGCTCGCAACTCTAAACTACTTTACTGGTGGATCAAGACCATAACTTCTATAGATAGTGGATTTGCAAAGATTATCCCCCTGAAGAATCTCGAGTTCACTCCCTTCGTCCTACCAACCTTAGTGGATTCTGAGGACATAAAGTGAATCAGTTTCTTTCTAAGTAGTTTTTTGAAAAACAGCTTAGCCCTATTTGAGTTTAGAGTTGGCAGTGAGTTTCAGAAAGACGCCACCAGAGTCATAAAGGTACGTAAGAAAGGGCACTCTAAAAGGGCTTAGGAAAGCGTAAAGATTGGCTTCAGGCTAGGTATAATGGATCTTCTGGTCTTATGGAAGTTTCCTTAGTTCGAGCCCACATCTAGCTTCTCTTCCTTAGGAATAATGAAAGTTTAAACAGATCTGGTAGTTGCTAGCAGAGTCAAGAAAAGGCCAAAGCTTGGTACCGTGGAAGCTTCGTGGCCAATAAATGTATTTGACGTGGTCAAGAGCTTGTTCTTTCTAGCTTTATCTTTAGCGAGAGTAGGCGTGGTAGAAAGATGAGGAGCAAACTATAGCATCAAAGAAAAAAGGACAACTACGCAAACTTAGCCCTGTAGTGAAGAAGCTTGCTTGACCGGCCTCCTTTTCTTTTCCACCGATGTAGAATTGAATGAAGAAGCATCGAGTTGGCAATCGACCCCTCCTGTTTAGCTGAGTCAAAATGGAGAGGGGGGGTTTGTTTGGCCAGGCCCCAGTCGGTGAGCCAATTCGTAGATCATAAAATAGGCGCTATACCTCTATACTCAATCGACTAGAAAACGGGGGTATTCTCTATTCTCACTACATAATGGAGGGCACCCCCCGAGAAATGAAGAATCAAGCCTTTACCCAATATGCTCGACATCTCATTTAGGGACCTAAATAGAAGCTAAATAACCTTGAAGAACATCCAAGAACTACATAGTTGGCTATAGGCACCCGATCTCTACGTTATGATTAAGCCATGATGGGGACTTACCCTTTGAATAATCCAAATGAACCCATATACTCGCACTAGAGCATACACAAAAGCAAGAGTGGGGCTGGCCTAACCATCGTTGTCATTGCAATAGGCACCGCACTGGTTATAGAAGGGATTCTTTCACCGTACACCTAACATAACAGATCGGCACCAACATCCACTATCTTATTGACTTATTGCTCCGTGGGTAATAGCGATGGGCACTTAGTATGTGTGAGGACACTTTCTTTGGGGGAGAGAGATCCACTATACCGAGAGAGATCCACTAAACTTGATTCTCTGAATTCTCTTAACGTTACGTAAACCTTAACCGCTTCTTATAGATACTTTCTTGGATGACATTTATTCACTTCCCGCAACAAAAGCCAGATAGGATTAAACATATTAACTTACCGACATTTGAACTCCACTTTATGACACTTAGGCACAAGCAAGACAGTCATCTCCTTCAACTGAAACTTCCCAAAACGATCCTTTCCTGCCCGCTGAGCTTGCATTATATCCTGACTTGGAAAAAGTGTTCTTTCTTCATCGGGAGCTAAGCTTCTGATTCCTTCTATAATACGATGAAAGTCAATCACTAAAGAATCCAAGTCAAAGGTAAAAGTCCGGAGATGCTTCACCGCTACACCTATTCTGAACCACCACACCGAGATCATATAGAACTAGATTCTTACAAAACCCTTATTCTATACTCAGCACAGCATCCCTTTTTGATGGAACGAGTTGTGCGCTAACGGAGAATTACTATAAGGTCGGGTTGCTTGCTATGAACGCTAGGCTAGATTCCATTCTTTCATTAATGTTTTGTTTCTAAGATGAACTTGACTTGATACTGCGAATTCTCTGGCTTCTGAATATCGTTAAAACCAGAACTGCTGCTATCTCTAATACCTCAGATCTGGATTTCTCACCTTATCCAGCTAACTCAACTTAAACGAGTCATTCTACTGCTTACTTTCGCACTCCCTTTTCATAACCGATTGCTGCTGACTTTCTTAGTTAGTTAGTTTCAAGTCCGTCCCGTTTTCATCACCTGGAGCAAGTCCTTTCTTCGTCGGGAGCTACGTGGGCAGTTGATCATGAAGTTTTTCCATTATTAATACGATGAAACTCGCATTGAAATGATATCTTCTTTTTTATAGGATGAAACTAGAACAAAACTGGATTAATGTATTGTTGCTGACACATGCGCGTGAGGAGCTGCTACTTATTCTCGAGTATACTTAACTCGAACAGAAGGAAAGGAGACTCTTATGAAGCTAGCGAGCACCCCAAGAGCTTCTCTATACTCCTAACCTAGAACTGGAACTGGGGCAGCAGACTTCAATCCTATTTCTGAACTCTTTAACTCCAGTAGGCCCTTTCCTCTTTACCTCTTACATCTTTCCTCTTTATCCTTTTCTTTCCTCTTTACCACAACTCAGATTTAGTGCAGAGGTGTTACTTACTCCCAACAAGTCTTGTTCTTGCGCGAGTCAAGTCTAGTTCTGGGAAATCCAGTTCTGGGAAATCCAATTGAAACAAGCTGCTTGCCCCATTTCATCTTTCATAACGGAATTAGGCTCTCATCTCATCTCAAGCAACCGCTCCACAAGAAAACAAAGATACACTTACTTCCCCACTTTAGGAATATGCTTAGCCCTTCCTTAATACTTTATTTAGTCTTCGCATTCAATTGACGACAGGACCACTACAGCTTGCTTGATACTCGAGTAAACCGTACAATACTTTCGGATGAAACTTGACTTCCCGTGACAACACCTTCCCTTTCTTTGGAATCAGATCAAGCATCTTATCGAGTAGCAAAGACAGATTTGGATTAGTTGACTCGGCAAAGAGGAAAGAGAACTAGGCTCGGGTAGTTAACTTACTTGGTGGGGTGGGTTTGGTGCTTACGCTCTATTAGATCTTCTCTTTCTTTATATAGGTGAACTGATGAAACTGATTCCCTTGCCGACCTATCCTCTGGAATTGCTATCAGCCAAGTAACGGATAGACTCCAAGAGTAGGGGTGGTCTTCCACTCGGTATTAAACAAGAACTGGAGCTGGGGAAGAAGGGACTGCCGCTTTGAACTCGCATGACGGATAACTGGATGACGGATAACAAGATGACAGATAAAAGGTGTTCGACTACCGCTACTTGGACTAAAACTACCTGACCTGGGAAGTGGCTGCCGCTCTTTGAACTCAGGCTACAAATACTGTTATGGCAACTTACTATAAGGACTCTGGACTACTCTACTACTTAGACCTATTAGTATTAGACACTGGCAACCATCCCTCGAATAAGAATAAGAGATCTACTAAAAAGATATGAAACTCAGAATAAGGGACCGGTCTGAAACTCTGACCCGAACTAACTCTCACTCTTGACACTTGATAACTGGAACAAGACTTCAATCAAGCACCCGACCCGACCTCGACAACTACTATTAATAAGAGAATAGATACAATAAGGCTTGGCTCTGGTATTCCTGCTTGCGAGTGTTATAGCTTATAGTAAAAGCCTTGTTTGCAGCGTATAGAGATACATAGGTGGAATAAGGGTAGGCTAAAGGAACGAATGCTAGTTTGAACCCCAGGAGAGGTAGGTTTAGAAGAGAATAGGAATGCTAATAATGGATATCAGTTTGAGAGCTAGGTGTTAAAAGATACATATCAGTGTTTCAAGAATCCGAGTTGGTTTGGTATAGTTTAGTTTGGTAGTTAGTAGGGGTAGGCTAGCAATCGATCATAGTAGTTGGAGTAAGTAAAGCAAAGATCTGGATCCGCAAGTCCAAGGCTCAAATCAAGGAATAGCGGACTTGGAGTGACTAGTTGGTTTAGTAGTTTAGGAGCGAAAACAACCTTAGAGACATGAAAATCAGATTTCTAGTTTAGGGATGTAGACTGGGATTAAAGTAATAGAAGCACCGGTTCCAGTCCGTTTGTCAGTAGTCGGGACTCCAGATTGGCATGGGTTTCATTCCGATAGGGCAGGGAGTGGTTCCTCGCTGTGAGTTCGGGCCTCGGTAACAGTGTTTTCATTCTACTAAGTTTGAGGTTGATTCTATTAGTTGGTAGGCTGGGTGCGCAGCTAGATCGTACCCATATTCTCTATCTCTCTTTTCGTTATCGTCTTTAGTAGAAATCCTTATTTACACTAGTTGTATTATGAAAAGCACTAGTTCATTTCTGTATTCTAAGGTGAAGTCTTAGACAGCAGTGCTCTAGTTCATTTCTTTATTAGAAGTCCGGTGTATAAATAAGTGAATCAGTTGCCTTAGGTGGTGTTGTAGAAAGGAAGTAAGCTGTTCGCCCGATACGAGAGTAAGTCGTTAGTCTTTACATGGATCTATAGAACAATGGTTTAATAGTAAGCAGCAAGTGGAGAGTCAGGAGTTGATAAGTGCGTTTCCATTTCACTCTGTGTTGACTGAACGCTGGCCCTAACTCCAATTCTAAGTGGAAAGTATCGAAAAGGTGTTGAGTATAGAACTCGGTAGTAAGAGTGATAAGAGTCTCAAGTCTCAGCTGGATCCGGGTTTGATGCCCTAAGTCAATCATACGTGAGAGGTTTCTTGTCGAGAAGTATAAGTGGGTGATTTTCTTGCAGTAACAGAATCCGCAGTTAAGGCCGATAAAAAGCAAGTTGAGTATCATAATGGGTCATTATTGAATCATAGGAATCAGAGGATAGATCTGCGCAAAGTTACGTTCGAGTGTTGTATCCAGTAGCAATTCAAGTTCTCTCTGTTCGACTTAATTATTCGACTCAAGAATCATAATCTAGTACCGGCCGCAAGTAATGAAGTGGCTTTTTGGAAATAATCTATTTTCGACATAAAACAACTACTCAAAATCCAGTGTTTTAGAGTGTTGAGCGAGTCCTGTTTTTTTGTAACAGAGTGCTCAAGGTAAGAATCAAGTATTGGCCGGTGTTGGGCAGCAAGCGGGCGTATATGAGTCCACTGTTCGACTTGGAATCTTATGTTGAGGCCTCATATCATATCTTTTTGAAGAAATACTAACCTAACGCTTAAGCAGATAGAGGAAAGGTAAACTCGATAATCAGAGCTGTTTCGAAAGGAAAGTTCTGGGAAAGAGGTTAGAGTGCTTGTGTTAAAGTATTAAATCCAGGTTAGAAAGTCATTGTATGCAACATAATCTGCAGTGCGAAAGCGGGAAGGGCCAAGCAACGACTACAAACACAGATGATACAGGGGATCCACTCGAACAGGAGCTTTACTAAAGGTCTTCAACTCTCACAAGACCAGGAACAGGAACTCTATACTTCAATCAGGCTTTCAGCACCTTGATGACCTGACCTCTTATAAGTGCCCGACCTCTAGTGTGTTAGCCTACCACTACAAATACAGAATTCCACAAACAAGCCTACCCGACCCTCAAGAGTCAGTCCACCACCACAACAAGTCAGTCAATTAGCCTAGTACCAGAACAGAAGAGCTCCATTCCCACTCCGATCCGACCTAAACAAATACAGAATTCCACTTCACGCGCCTGTGCTTGATTCTTGTATTTAATGAGAAAAGTGAGCTCTGTTAACGAGTTGTGCAAAGGATGCTTCCAATATTAGGGTCAGGTACTCCTTTCCTTACAACACTCGAACCAAAAGACAAGAAGGACAACACGCTTAAGAAGGAAGAGATTCTGCCCCGACCCTCTATTGGTTGAAGTTGCCAAGAACGGATCTCGCTGCTGACCTCTGCGCCTTATAATATTTCCTGAGAAGCGCATTGCTTCATCTCTACACTGGTTCTATCGTGGACAACACCGGAAAGATACACTTTTGAACAAGTAAATAATTCTACTCGCTACGACAACTAAGATCAAGCCAATCACCGAACCTAGGCTAAACTGCTTAACCGCTCCCCGCTACATATAAAGTGGAACTACACCCCCATCTTTCCTTCCCTAACAAGCAGGAATTGAAACACCCCCTTTCTTGCTTCATATCAATATTCCGCTTCAGCTTGAGCCTCTTCTTTATAAGATTCAACTTAGGAGGAAACTCTAACTGGAACGGATCCTTCATTTTCGGATTCTTATTCAACTATGATGTCTTCCTCACTGAACCCTGCTTGAAGTTCATCATTTATGGAATGGAATCTATCTCTCTCGTAGACAAGAACGTAATTTGCTGATTCAAAACTCACAGTTGACTTTCTTGGCTTTGAAGTGTCCTCTTACTTAAATCTCTAATTGGAGAGCACTAAATGATAAATGATTAAAAGAAGGGTTGGTAGCACTAGAAGTGGAAATAAGTAAGCTGCCTGCCAAGGGCGACATATTGACACCACTCCCGTAAGCAGAAGATTTGACTACACCCCCACTGCCCAGATACGGAACCTAAAATATGGATATTATACAACTCGAATCTACCTCTCCTCTCTTGCCAACCCAGTACAGCTCTTTTCAATCCTCTTTCACTCCTTTAATTATAAGAATAATGCTGCTTTCACTCCTTTAATTATAAGATCTCGTATACCTTCCTCGCACCCCGCCAATCCACTACTACCAAAGGCATTAATAGAGCAGAGCCAGAGCTAGATAGGCGTAAACTACTGATTTAGAGTGGAAATGGAAGTCCGAGTAGCATTCGTTTTTTGAAGAAACAATTCCAGTTTTTGCCCCTACGCTACGGAGAGGTATCTCCTTTACTGAGAGGAAACCCTTATAGTGCTAGAAGCAAGAAAGAGCAGAATTGAACTGCAAGACCTAATCTCTCAGCGCCAACTCCCGATCCAGCTTGATTTAGATCTTTATCCCTCTTTTGATCCTTCATATGCTTATAGCCTATGATTCTTTGGTAAATTCCACTCGCCAAGTCATTACTACAAAGACAAAGACCGGATATTGCTTATGTTTCTCGGTACCAACACCCGGCACCCTCAACCAGACTTGAACACTCAACTGACCTTGCAGACCTAGTATCTAATGCGCTATATTGCATACCCGATCCTTATCTTACCTCTCCCGATCCTTATCTTACCTCTTAAGATACTAGATGCAGAAAGAGACTCTAAGCCACAACACAACCCCGTTAGCGCCTACCCGCGCCTATTAGTAAACTCTATTCTTTAGTGCACTACCGGTAAGTCAACTCCTTTTCCATGTATTGTTTCTTTGGGTGCTTCTGAAAGGATAGTTTTCTCATACTAAGGTTGGTTGAATCCACAGTGCCAAAGTAAGCAGATGGAGTTGGATCAGTTGCCCCTTACTAATGCTAAACGAAAAGTATGCCTAAACAAAAGTAATGACTTGTTGGAGGCTTTGAAGTGGGAGAGGGACAAGTGCAGGTGTAAAACAGACAAGTTAACTTAGCAACGGCAACTGAGGAGAGAGAGGTGATGAATTGGCGATACACCTTCCCCCCAGTGAAAAACGAAAGGCCTAAACGAGACACCACCAATTAAGGGCAGAAACTTAGAGATATAGTGGTTGACACAGCTTCCTTTAGGCACTCATACGAGGCACCAGTTGATCTAATGATTTGTTTACTTCATTGACCTGGGCCACAAGAGAGATAGAAGAGGGTCACTTACTGTGCTCTTTATCGCCTACCTAGTACTGCTCCTGTTCCAGTTCTTGTTAGAGTGGAATCGTGAAGATAAGATCTTTCGGTGAAGTTGAAAGGAACCATATAAGAGAAATCCGGTTTGTATAGAATATTTGTCATGAAACATTGGATTGATAAGAATAAGGATTAGAGTCAGGATCCGGATCATAGGGTATGTAAACTCACTAACGCTATATGAAAAGAAACGGGATTGGAAGACTCGCTTACCACTTTCAACTGACTTGCGCACAGCTGATGATACTGCTCCCCTTGGTTTAAGATACTCTAAACTTCAGTACTTTTCCAGCGGGACAAGCTGCAAGGGCGAACCTAGACTACACTGGCACAGCTTCCTATACAGTAGACGTCAAGCCCAGAGAAGAACCATTCTCGTCGACAACCACCTATGACTCTTTTGTAACCAACACTATAAACGGTACTCGCACCTGACCCGACATCCACTGGTTTATTGATTTCTTTCCCGGAATCCACGATTTGTTGCCTAGGGCTAGCGCATCTAGTAATGTATTACCCATCCTCCACTGCAGAGAGAGTCAGCTACCCTATTCTTCCACTTAGTAGTGAAATTCTAATACTGACCTTTTGCCCACTCCTTTCCTTACCTTACCTTACTTTTCCTTACCTTACCTTACTTGAGAACTTTCACTGGACTATAACCAAGTCCTGTATTCGGAGAGTGCTTTTCAAGATCGGGCATATATCTATAAGGAATGAATTAGAGATAGGGTATCCATAAGGAATGTAGAGGCCCTTATTGTAAGTTCGCTAACCAATAAAGTCCAGGGGGGAAGGATCAAACAAGCTTATAGACCCTATAGATGAGATTAACTGGGGCAAGCAGAAAAGCGGATAAGTCACTTTCGATCTACTGTTCGTCGCCTCTTTGTCTCTGGGTGCCTAGGTATCGTCTCCACCGTAAGCCTTTCCTTTTGAATCCGTCTTTGTAGCCATAGGAGAGAGGGAAGTTGAGTCTTCAAGGGAAGCGGAAGAAGGCAATTCTCTACTTTACGGGGCTGGGCTGGCACTATTCTTAGTAGTGTAAATGCGCTAGCAAGTCAGACCGGTAGTACTTGTTCGTAGTTGCTTGGCTCGAAAGAAAGAAAGCCTCCCTTAGACGAATAGTCAAACTCATCGACTCGGCTCAAAAGCGCATCTTCGGCCTAGATCAGCCTAAGTGAAATGGAGTATACATCGCCCAAAGAATAAAGTGGACAAGCGTTTTGAATTACTCCCTCTTTGGTGCTGACAAAGAACTATTCTAAGAGAAGGAGTGCAACGAACACATCTACGAAGACAGGACTTGTTTATAATTGCTGCCGTCTGAGAGCCATAGTTTAGGTCGGTTGCCAGTACTTTTCTTGTTGTTGGTGAATACCGGTAGTTGTAGCAAGAGGTATAGAAGAACTTCTTACTAATCAATAAGAGAGGTGGGCAAGCTAGTCCAGAGTAGAGGTCTAGTCGGATGCTAAAACAAAAGAAGTAGGGTCGGGTCGGGCACTTATTAGAGGTAGGGTCGGGTGTTTGACTTTCATCTGTCTTTGTTGTTGGCGATGAGAGAGGTTCAGGTGATTGTTCCCAGCAGCTATTCCTTTTGGAACTTGACCTTTGTTGTATACGAGAGAATCAACAGTGAATCGGTTAAGGCGCAGATCAGATGAACTTCAAGTGAACTGTTATTCTGTAGAAATAGAAGCAGAAGAAACAGAAACAGAGGAGCCGAAGGCCAGGAGTGAAAGGCAACACCGAGTATACGGAATTAATCTCTTGGGGCAGCAGACTTCACTCAGCAGTCTATATATACCAGGGCAAAGGAAGTTAATAAGTGGAATCCCCAGCTTGACTCGTGCTATAGCGCTTCACACCAGAAGGTATCAAACAGAGGATAAGAATGAAGGGAGAACAAGAACAGGAGTGGTGAGTTGAATCAGTAGTAGTGAGTTGACAGAACACTAGCGGCAGGAGCGGGGCTTGCCTGTCCAGTAAAAGATGCTAAATCATTCCAGCCCTATTCTTGGCTGTTTGGGAACTCGGCTAGGGTAGTGTAGTGGACTGACTTGTGCCATTCCTATACGAGACATAGGCTGGGGTAGTTGGCGAGACCAGAGAGGAAACTGTGCCAATTTAGGATATAAGTCAGGTTATTACAAATCTTCCGCAATTAGGCAATAAGCTATAAGTAACAGAGAGAGGAGTGATTCTATATCTCTCTTAGCGGGTACAAGCAAACAGAGAAAAGGAATGGATTCTATCTTACCTGGCTCAGGCTTCAATCTGATAGTAAGTAGTTCAAGGCTTCTACAGCTTTCTTTGACTGATTTAGGTCATATCGGTCATAACCATACTTTAGAACAGGAACAGGCAATTCACTTACGGACTTTGGAACTAATCCAGCTGATGCTTATGGCTCCCCTTATCGCCTACCCTCCGTTCGAAACTCATAAGTCACAGTCTTTGCTCAGTTCTTCATGTATTGCTGCTGGGCTGCTAAGTGAAAAGAGCTAAGCTACTCCGGCCGGCTTCTGAGTTTGTATCTCAAGTAGGAATTCCAGAATGGACCTAAGAGTTGAGCTAGTAGGGCAAAGACTGATACCAGGTAGGCTTAAAGCAGTGCCAGCAAGAACGAAGCTAGTGAGTCAAAGAGTGCAGCAGTGAATCCGAGGCTTCAACTCAGTAGTGACAGACAGGGCGAAGACAACTGCTATCAAGAATCAAACCACTGAGGGCTCGCTACCGCTATTAGCTCACTGACGTTTAGCTCCTACCGCACAACGTCTTACGCCGTTGCTTGGTCATTAGTAGTGTCAATAACTCCTGCCGCGGTTTAGCTCACTGACGCGTCACGTTAGTAGTGTCAATAACTCCTGCCGCGCAACATTAGTAGTTGCTTGGCCCGTTCCTTGGCCCGTGCCTTGGTGGCTTCAACCCGTACTGCTCGGACTGATCTGTTAGGTACTAAGAATTAGCTCCTGTAGTCCAAGCCTGATACCAGTGCCACCGAGACTGAGCCCCAGGAGTCCAAGTCTCTAACAAGCGCTGGGCAGACTGATCTGTAGGTGTTACAGGCTTCAACCGATCCCCCTAGTAGAAGTATAAGAATAGGCTATGTTGCCCGAGTTGGATGAGCCGGTAGTACTTGTTGATTTCTGTTACTATAGTACTTATTCCATTCTTATAGTAGCCTGCACCATTCTTATAGTAGCTTGCACTTATTCCATGAGTTAATAGTTGGAGTAGCCAGCAGCTGGGCTTGTTTAATGAACTATTAGTAGTGGTCCTGTTCTGGTTCTAAAGTCAGATGTTGGTTCTAAAGTCTGGTGAGGAGAGAGATTGGCTGTTGAAGACCTTTAGTACTGCTCCCTTTAGTACTGCTCCTGCTCTGGTTCTAAAGTAGGGTGAGGAGAGAGATTAGATGTGGAATCAGTAATTGTAGCAAGAGGAGAGAGAAGCGATTTCTTTCCATAGTTGACAGAGCCATAGGGGTCTCATAAGTAAGGGCGAGTTGAGGTCGCTAAAAGCAAATAAGATAGGGGAATATAGAGAAAGGGGAGTGGAATATATACCTCGTAGAAGAAGACAGGCCAAGTAACTACTAATGTTACGCGGCAGGAGCGGTTCCTATTAGTAGTTCCCTTATTGGTCATAGCAGAGAAGAATAAAGCAGAGTTACCGATTGCATCAACCCTTATCGGCACCCCCCGAGTGGAATCTTATAAAGAAGCAAAGTAGGGTGAGTGAAGTCTACTCGATCAGAGGCAAGAGAGGTCGGGTCGGGTGCTCAAACAAAAGAAAGAAGTAGGGTCGGTATGAACCTAATGCTACTAGTCGTTGCTTGGCCCTTTCCTCTTTCTGATGCGCCTCTTTCGACGTGCTGTGATGAGAGCAAGGGTGTTTTCACCGTAGGGTAGCCTTGTTAGCACTTTTTTCAATTCTATATTAAATAGAGGATATTGGTAGCGCATAGTTTCGTTTGATAGAAACGATAATAAGAGTGAGATCAAGTAAGGGCTGTTTATGTGTAAGTAAAGGCAGAATAAAAGACAGTAATATAAGTTTGTGAGGCACTAAGCTAGGATCCGAATCAGTAGCCCTAGAGTAAAAGCTTGTAGATCTATTCTCATCAGCAGCAGTGAAAGCCCCAGCTAGTAGGACAAATGTTGTTGGCATCAGTTTGATTCAATTGGGGTGGCTCTATTCTAATTCTCAGCAGATTGACTCTTGTTTGTTATAGTAGGCTCTATTCTTAGCAGGATCTATTCCATCCTTGTATTGACTATATATCTCGTACCTATGACATTGTCTAAAGAAGAAAGTACAGGCGCATAGGTGGAAGCGCCAGGATCCGCGAGATAGTCAAGTAAGTCTGAGTTAGCTGGGGATGTTCCCCGTTTCCGGCTGCTGTCTTCCAGTCTTTATTCCTATAGGTTGATACTAACTTTACTACCAGAAATGCCCGTAGTCCTGTGTTCGTGAGAGTTATACGAGTTGACAGAGGGGAGAGAGTCAAGGGGCCAAGCAACGTAAGTTGCGCGGCAGGGCCGCTCTTCATGTAATTGATTTCTAAAGAAAAGAATAGAGTCCTGGTTGCTCAAGCAGCCCTACTATAATGGCTCCTATCAAGTGGAAAATCCAGTATGGGGCTTAGGGTCAAGATGCCGGCTAGATGATTTGATTGAAGCTAGTGTACAAGTTCCAGCAGAAGATGGATAAAGATCAGAATCCTTAGAAAGTGAGTAAGCGAAAAGTGGTGTTGTGTCAATTCGTTTTTCTGCGCTAAGAGGAAGTTGAAGCCTAAACCTTAAAAGATTGTAGAGCAGGACAGGATCCGTATCAGGAAATTCTGTTTCTGTGTTTTGCCGTAGAGCGAGGTTAAAGTGCTGCAGTAACTCAATAAGCTTTATCACGATATGAGGCAGGCAGTGATCAAGTCTGCTGCAAGTTCAAGTGGTTCTTCAAGTATAGTGAGTTCAGGTGTTTGACGAGAGGTCGAGTGCTGTGTTGGGGTTCCATGATTCAGGGAAGCAGTATGTGTCTTTAGCTTACATTTTCTTCTATATCATATGCTCGAAAAGAGAGATATTCCATTCTTCATTGAAAAGAGAGTTTCCCGGTATTTAACTAAAGACTAGAGTTTTCCAGTCTTGTTCCAGAAGCAAGGGAATAAATATCTTAAGCGGGGAGTGAATGAGTTCAGGTGAGAGTGTTACCCATGGAAGAGATAGAATACATATCCCGGGTGCCCTTAAACACTAATAATGGAACTTTCAGGTAAGAACCATAGTGCTGAGCTAGGTCTGCAATAATAAGTGAATAAGGTCTGTTGCCTAAGGGTAATGCCACTATCAAGTCTGAATGGAACTCTCAACTCAAGAGTCAGAATAGGGTACACGCCCATTTAGTAGTGAAATACAGAATTCCATAAATCTTAATAAGAATAGTGGGTAAGGGGGTACACGATCTAGTAGCGGGTGCTCCATGTAAGAATTGAACAAACAAGTCAAAGAGACAAGCGTATACTACAGTAGCGCATCAAGAGCGGTTCCTATCAAAATCAGAAACATCATCATTAGCATTTAGGGGTCTGTCTATACGATTGACAGTTTTTTTTGTATATAGAATGGAATGATCCACTTCTGAAGCTAATGCGCTTGGAGTAAGGTTTCAAGGAACTCAATATACCCCATACATAGGCTCCTTTCCTAGTCGACAAAATAGAATATGTGGTTTCAGTTACAAGATCGGGATCATCGGCAACATAAGATTGAGCTGGATCAGACTCAGTGAGAGTTTAGGTCGGGTAAGACAATCCGTTGTTGCTGACGCGCAAGCGAAGTCTAGTTTGCCTAAGCAGCTTGTCCCGCATCCATACGCTCTTAGTCTACCAGAGAGGAGAGGTTATTGGCAAAAGTCAACGATATCTCTACAGGCTCAGGAGTCAGGTATCAAGGTTAAGGCTTTTCAAAGTTCTCAACAGCAAGCGGATAATCTTCAAGTTACGAGTCAGTTTCCGCTCGCCCTCTACAGCTAAAGAATAGTTGAAAGTGGAAGGTGGAGTCCATTGAGATTTCAACCCCGGGAAAGTAGCTCGCTAACAGGACGGGAGTGTCAATTCCATATTTATATGAAACAGAGAGATATTCTTTTGATGCAAGTCTGAGTTCGAGGAATAAGTTCGATCTGAGCGGAATGTCCGGATTCTCTTTCCATTCGAGCCGATATAACCTGAATGCAAGTAAGTGGCCCGCTCGCCGAAAATAGGACTAGTTCGGGTGCTTGTTAAGTCTTAGAGAGAGAGAAAGTGTTGTTGATTCTGTTCTGAAAGTATAAGCTCTTTGTGCTTCTGATGTGCTAAGTCAATCCGTGTAATCACCGATATAAGCCGAATGCGAAGATAATCTCTTTGTGAATGCCGAGGAGCTGTGTTAGGAAGAAAAGAATAAGACAAGCAACGACTATATCTGCAGCGCCGAAGCCGAATCGAATCTAGCTCGAATCTCATTGCCTGATTGCCTTTACCCAGTTTTTTCAACTCTCACTGGCTATTCTCCAAGTTCACCAGGAGCTCAAAAACGACTCCAAAATGCATTCTTTTAAATAACCCCAGATTTGAAATAGTGAATTGAAAACCCATATATGGGGGGCCTAAACTCTCATATCTTAACCTCTGATTCCAGAGCGGAGTAGCAAACAATTCCATTCTCTTATAGCAGACTTAGACCTATACTAAGCCCACGGAGCGGTAAAGTCAATATCAAGGGAGTTGTGGCAATCAGAGATGCAGCTAGATCATAAGCAGTTGACAGATCAGAAACATCAGAATGAGCCGAGGGTCTATTCGAACTGTATTGCCAGGCCCGGGTAGAGAATAGAGTTGACTTCTGAAAATCAATCTTATATAATAGAACAGCACTTTGTCCCGCAGCTTAGCTTGTTTAGGAGCCGGCAGCTTAGCTTGTTTCATTCAGTCGATAAACTCGATCAAAAAGGGCAGGGCGGATTGATAGCCAGGGTAGTTAGACTTAATAGAAGCAGTGCCAGGCCTAAGGCATTACTGGTGTGTTGGCGTGAGAGGGCACTTATTGATTGTTGGTGAAGAATCCTTATTAGTTGGCGAGCCCTTATAGTAAGTTGAGGAAGCAATGCCCATTGAAGATGCTTGATCATTGGTCCGATTGATGCCGACGATATCTTCCTTACGCCTAAGCCTAATTCCGGTATCAAAGACATTGAGACGACAAACACAAGACAGTTGCAGTTCAGTAACAGTAAACTAGGGATTGAACTCATTTATAAGAAAGATATCTGAATTCCACTCATAAGTAAGTATCAGCAGAAGCTACAGAATAAGTGGAAAGATCAGTAGGAAGATACCTCGCTTCCTATCCAGCTCTATCTGTACTGTGGGAGATAGATTGGCTGGCAGTTTCATCAGTCATCCTTTAATAAGATAATATATAGATGGATAACCGAGTCCTGTGCCAAGTCCAGTGCCCTTAATTAATGGATAGCTTTAGGCACTAAGTGGAGAGGATAGAGGTGAGTGACTTACTTGAAGGTATCTCCCTGACTGAGAGGGGCAGGATCAGCTTGTATATAAGGGAAAGCGGACTCCTCATTAAGTAGCAGCTAGAATAGTCTAGGAAAGTGTTACTAAAGAACAAGAGGTATCGAAGCCAGCAGCTTGTTTCAATAAGTCTCGAGTTTACAGACCAGAGAAGAATCAAGGGAAGCAGTTTCATCCGTTCTCCTTTCTAAAGATAGATCCAATTGATATGGCTTTTCTTATACTTTCTGACTTTCCCACTTGCCAACAGGGCGAGCTATTAGAGAGAATCCGAGTATCCAGTCCTGGCTTTTAAGCGCGAAGAATGCTGGCAGAAAACAGAGGAGCCAGAGTGAGATGAGATGAGAGCCATAACTTTCAAGTGAGTGCATCAGCGAAGGGAAGGGTGAAGAGAAGAGATGAGCCAGAGGTATCAGAGATTCAATCGTATATCCCCTAAGAAAATGGACAAGCGGAGGTAGATTCAAAGTCAAGTCAAGGATTAGCCAAGTCAAGTTGCTCTTTCAATCTTCTTTTTCTGGATTGGATTCCTTTTATTAGTAGTTTGATTCTGACTTATGTGTTTGATCTATCAGCCTAGGTTCAATTCCCCAGTTTCGAGTAAAAGCCGTATTAGTAGTTAGTTAAAGCCCTGTTAGCTGTAGGCTTTCAGCTCCTGTATTTCCGGTTGGATTCCCTGTTCCTGGATTCAAAATCCAGTCTATCGAGGTACTAGTTCCATCTAGGTGGACAGTGCTTTCTTTTCTTCTTGTTATTAGTGGCCCAATTATGAATATCATAGTGGGATTCTCATTAGCCTTGGTCTGATTCCGAGTTTCCAGGTGGAGGTACTGTTGGCACTAGTATTAGTTTATAAGCAAGTAGGGCACCTTAGAGACAGGCGGAATTCTATTAAGGAGTAGTGTTTTTAAGCTAAAACAAGTAAGGGCCAAGCTTAGTTTTGAGTTGCGCTAAGGAGCCCGTGGAAAGTGCTTTTCTTGTTTCATCCCTAGTTTCATCCTAGTTTGTTGATGACCCAGCCTCCGATCCTGATCTGGCTTCTTCTGTCTGTTGTCGACAACCCTCTGATGCCTCTTCTCGGCTCTCGGCTTCAACTTTCAAGTAAAATTCATTAGGGAGTTAATCAGTCTATCTTATTTGGCAAAAAAGCATTTCAAACTGCTGATAGAGTATCTTAATGTAGGATTTGCTATTAGCATAGTGTAACATAGGTTAAACGACTCAAAAGAGGGCTTGAACGCCTTCCTTCGCTTAGAGATGATTGATCTTCACTTAAATATGAAGTCGTCCACTAAGGTAAAGCGCCAAGAACCTAGACACCGAACCTATACTTATTCACTTCAAAACTCACTATCCCATCCCTGCGTAGTAACTAAACAGGACTTGCTTCTTATCCCGCTGGAGCAGTATATGGATCTTAGTCCTGATATGGATGAGTCCGCGGTGTTGGCTTACGGAAAGAAAAGCTATCTTTTCACTTTTACTAAATAATGAGGCTGGCTTAGGCTTATTAAAGGAAAGGAAAGGGTTCGTGGTGCGCAAGAACAAACAGTTTTCTTTGTTAGGTTACTTCCTTATATGAGTTTCGTTGTCGTGCACTTCATTTCCATTATTTATTTACTTAACTTACTTCACACTCGCCCAAAACCTGTTGCGCTCGAAGGCAAGTATCAAGGCAAGGTTAAGGTTTGAAACCACCAAGCTTAGTAGTCAGTTGTGCTAACGGAGTTATCTTCTCTTGTTGATGCGCTCCCCTACTAGATTATTGCTCGTAGTAAAAAGTCATAGGCGCTATACCTCTATACTCAATCGACCAGGGGTAAGACTGATGCTCTAACACGGGACTTGAAGAATAAGGTTCCGCTGATTGATGACTCCTATACTATTGGCTATCAGGCAAGTCGACAACTAGGTTCATTCAACAAGAACTTACTATAAGGGCCACCACCCTTACACTAGTCAAATCATTCCACTACTATGGAGAAGACCCGCACTCCGGCTAACAGCACTTGAGCCAATACCGACCGATCAGACTTGATCTTATATCTTAGGAATAAGGGAATTAGTCCCCGGGGACCAATGCTTGAATTTAGAACGGACTCTTTGACTACTGCCGATAAGACTTTCACTTATAATACGGATGAACTATTCAGTGCCTAAGACAACAGCTCTCCCTATTAGATTGGCACCCACCAACTAACATCACAGGTATAATAATTCTGAATCACTTTGACACCCCATCAGTCTTGCTTGCCCTATTCCGATGCTCTACCTCGCTCCTGAGATTCCCTATATTTATTCCCTATACTTATATCGATGCACCAAGTAACTACAGCGGTTAATGCCTATGCTCCAGTTTCCATCTTATTAGTAGTAACAGCCTTACAAGCAAGAATCAACCTAGAGCGCCGCTACTCCTACTTACTAGTCAGCATCAGAATCAAGCTAACTAGTCCAAGACTTCAACAAGGTAGTTACAGAATTGAAGGATCGAATAGCAGACCCGGAGACTACCGTTTAACTCGGGCTCCCGAAAGCATCTATTGTAATAAAAAGAGTGGAGCGGCATAGAACAATAAATAGAGGAGCTAGCGGCATAGAACAAGCCTGAGTGCTTACGGTTGTTGAGAAAGCCTTTTTAGTTTAGTCACTGATTCCATTCATGAGAGAAAGCAAGGTGCTGAAAGCAAAGAAAGCCCAAACTATTGGAGAGAAAGCAAGGTGCTGAAAGCCAAGAAAGCCCAAACTATTGGACGATGGATCGTTACACATCTAGAAGCTAAAGTAAAAACACTCACTGCCCTATTACTTGAGTGAGCGGGTGCTTACGGTGTTGAGAAGAACTGCTTAGTTACGCGTTAGTTAGTTCTTCCCGGGGTCAAGGTCCAATCTTATGATACCTGACTTTAGACTTGATACGAGCAAGCAAGCATTCACAGAGCTGTAGGGACAGTTTTCAATAAAGAAAGAAGGCTTTTAAGCGCGGTGTCAATCATACGACGAGAGAGGGTCGGTGCTAGTTTCATCGAGAATATAAGTTCCGTCTCCTTCCCCTTCTGTTCTCAAGTAATCTGTGTTTGTTGGCGACTCAAAAGAATAAGGGAGTTTACCATTCCTATTAGATATAGATATGCACATTATAGAGTAGATATAAGATATGCACATTATGGAGTAGATATAAGATATGCACATTATAGAGTTTATTTGCATTCTTTCAAGGAGTTTGCTCGGAGCGCTTACGGGAAGGGGCCAAGCTTAGTAGTTAGTTGGGCGGCGAGTTATGAGCAAGTCAAGGCTCGTCATAATCCATCCTCTGGAGCATGCGACGATTCGTTTGCTGTCTTAGGTTTGAATTTACCTACTCAAATCTCAGCTCTTTATACCTAAGATCCCAGGCTGCTCCATTTCTTTCTAAATAGCGGAGTAAATGATCCTCTATAAGTGGCTTAGTTATTCTTTCTGGTCCTTGGCTTGTAACATTAGTTTGAATTGAATATATCTGGATGTTCAAATCAGTATTAATATCTTCATATACCAGACGTTCGCTAATGAGTACTGCGTCTTCAGAAGATAAGTTTGACCTTCTTCCCTATTGCATATAAGCGCGACTAAGAAGTTTTAGCCTAAAGAAAGTGCCTTCCCCACCTACTGTAGCCGCACCGTCTGCGAAAATGATTCTTTATTAATGCATGCCCGCCTGAGGTTTTTGATGCATATAAGTGTTTTTGTTGGAACGTTGATAGAGAACTAATAGAATACGGAAAGTTTCCCTATTACTTGAGCAAATGTTATTGGGACCTTCCTGTAGTAGAAATGCTTTTTCCCTCGTGTTCGGCTATAGCTGAAACCAACCCCCTTTATAATCTAGAGCCGTTTGGCGTTAGCGTTACGTATTGCCAGTTCCAACAATGCACCTCTAAGACTGAGAAAGCGGAACTGCTTGGCGCTCTGCATATTAGAAACCACTTATGAAAGCCCGATTCGCATCATTATGCTCGATAAAAGGAATGAGGGAGGCTCCCCAATGGAAAACATATGGGCAGGGAAACGGACTTCTAAGAAAAATATCTTCCTATGCTATAGTATAGTTAGTCACTCTTGACGGTATGGAGCTGGAACAACCTGTTCTTCCGGAATGCCCCTATTCAAGGCTAAATCATTTACTGCTAGCTGCTCCACCATTGAATATTAATCTATTTGGATAATTGGTGATAAATAAACTATCTGTGCCTCTTTTGATCTTTCTTTCTTTCAGCTATTGATTAAAAGGACTCTCTATAGATCCCCAATGGCCAATCTAATCCTCACATGAATGGCTAAGGATCCTATAAGTCCCAACATTGATTCCTTCGGACGTGTCAATTGGACAAATAGGTCTCTATAGTGGCTAGGATGAACATCTTGCTTGTATCAGAAAACTCGCAGTTCGCCCCGTCAATCCTACAGGACCCAAATAAACTCAATTAAAGAAGATAGAATTATATGTTGGTGGATAAGGGAAAGAATATGGAATTAGATTATATGTTGGTGGCTATTTCCATACTGAAAGAGATGCAGAATGGAGTTACAGAGAGCAGCTTTACACAAGCACAGTAAGCAACAGTACTAAACAGTGGAATATCAGATAATATGGGGATGGATTTTTCAGAGATTCTATGAACCAGTATTAAAGTACTAAGAAAGTCTGTTGAATGTGTGAGTGCGATAACTCCAGATGCATCTGCGAGTGCTGATCCCATTATGAGTAACCTTTTGCTTAACCATGAAATGGGAAGACGAACTCATCTTCTTCCGTCTTGGGGCAAGGCAATCAAATAGAAGATTGGTACTTGTGCTTGCGGGACGAGCTTAGGGAGTACTAGTATAAGGAATTGGATGTTTCTAAGCATCCTCTTATTGAGTCTCGGTTAACCATAAAGCTGGTTCAATCCCTCTTTATGCCGTTGGTATATGGGAAAACAGTAAATACTATGAGTACTTATATATATATGAAAGCTTATGACTCATTGCTAAGTATAAAGGAGAGTGATAACATAGCTAAACGCAGCAAAACATTTGGATCGTATAAATATCCTGATATAGCTAAGGGAATGAAGCTTATTAATGAAGCTTATTTATTGACGGTTGGTTTTGTTCGGATAAAGAAGTGATTGATAGTATTCCTTGCTATACCACAGTGCAGTATTATATGCGGAATGACAGAAAATGGATCTTGATGATAGAGTTCACAAGACGAAACATAAGGTTATTCTCCGAGTTCCTACATGAAAGAAAAAGGGATCTTGCAAGAGTGCTGTGTCTACCTGCGCTTTATACACCAGAAAGATGCTTTTATTGCTATGAAAGGTTATTGATTGGAATAGCTTTTAAGGTTGGTCGGGACTCTACCCTTGCCTATCACTGGGTAGGTGATCCTATCCTATTCGAAGAGAACATTTAGACACAATTCTTTCGAATCTGTCTACATCGGAATTGCTACCAAAAGATAGAAAGTTATGGGATAAGAAGAAATAGGAATTTATTGAGAGTGACCAATGCTATGTGGATACAGTCAATGGTAAAGGCTTTAATACACCAACACCATCGGAAGGTAGTCACCTTCATGTCGAGAAGTGGAACACATTTGAGGAAGAGCTCTCTTGGGAGCATTCTCACTACAGCTTGCACTACTCCAGTATATAAATGCAGAAATAGAAAGAAACATGGTAGGTGGTTTTACAACAAGAATACCAGTATATAAATGCAGAAATAGAAGGGATAGGTGGTTTGGTTTGACAACAAGAATACCACCTCTTCTCAGAGTTCAGAAGAGTAAGTTCTATAGATATTGGAATCGTTCACTGAAGTAAGTCAATCGATTGGGATAAATGGTGGGATCTATATAAAGGACAGAGAATAGTAGCAGTTGGATTCAAAAAAGATTCCCTGCGCCAGAGGTTAAGACTATTCTGTGATAGCATTGGTAGTAATGCGACTGTTAATGATGTAGTTTACCCTACTGGGGTATGGTAAGGCAGCCGTTTTTTATACAATGAAAACACCAGCAGGATATGATGTTACCTATGCAATTGGTAAGGCTATTTCTGTAAATGATTCTAGCGGTCATGCTGTTCCTTACGCGGGTTTATATGATATGATAGTCAAATACGCAATGCTACAAGCAGGGAAGTATGAGGAAGCTTTGCTCGTAGGTTGACTTTGAAAGCTATTCTTTATGGTATTAACGAGGATGCCTCTTGTCTTGACTTTACCCCGATTAGATTCTATTGGTAGGAAAGATTGGGGAATTAAGGTATTCCGGCATAGGTGGTTCACCAGCAGAAGCGAAATCTATGGTTAGGAGGCATCGCATCGTCCTTATACCGATCATGTAACTGCACTCAAACAAACCAACGAGTCAGGAAAGAAAGGCTGCCTTTTATTGTTTGTTGTCGATATAGAGACTTTTCTCGTAAATGGAGTTAATGTACCTTACTGTGCGGGTTTCTTAGTGGTTAAGCTTGGTTGGTATCAAAGGATGGCGGTACAAGAGCGGGTAACGGTGCACATAATTCATAATCAAAAGAAGTGAGTTTCTGGGCGGAATCAGGATCATAATATGGATATGAAGCCGAAGCCAAATCCACTCTTAAAGAATACCCATGTATCGAAGATCTGGATCTACCTGTTGCGCAAGGGCGGTTACAGCACCTGAGATGTCGGGTTCAAATGCATTTATACAGCCGATACGTAGCAACATAGGGAATTTATCATAAGAGTTCGCGGTCTTGCTTAGTTGCTTGGCCCCTCGCAGCAGCACTTATAAGAAATACTTCCTTCGCATTCATTCATTCTTTCTTTCCCGCTCTACCCCTGACTTTTGAACCGACCCGCTTCTGAATTCTCTCGTGGACAACAAGGGTAAAGCTCTTAGCCATCTGACTTATAATACGGCTGGCTAAGCCCTCGGCAACTACCTTAATTAATCCCGGCTGCGCTAAACTTAACGACCGAACCTATGTCTTTAAGTCTGATCTCTTAATTGGCCGGGCCTCTTATCAATTCAAAGAAGTGCTTAGTTATTACTCATAACCTTGATTTGTCAACGTAAGCTATATTTCAAGGTCGAAGGTTTTCTAGGCATTGAAAAGCAATCTACCCTGGAAAGCTGTCGTAAAGCTATATGCTCAATTCTAACTGCAGCGCTTACGCCCCTTATGATTAGACAATTTCTAGAGTGGAGCCAAGCTAACATACTAGGATTCATTCGTGAAAACAGAAAGAAGACGGGGACGACTCTAATGAATAGAATCAGACTAGCCAAAATCCATACTCCTTTCCTAATAAAGGTGAATTTCTTCTGAAATCGATGAATCTCGGCTACGGCTTGCCCCGCACCTGGACTGGCTATCTCGATAGAAATGTATTCATCACCCCCTATCTAGAAAGAGTTTCAAGAGGTCGTACTTCCTCCCAGAGCGGAAATAGCATGGCGTACCTTCAACATGGGCTCTTTCCTATTTTGGAATAAGGCAAGTTACCTGTCACAAGCACTTTCCGTATAGGAATGAATTCTTATCAAAAGAGGATCTGGCTTCGCACCTTCGCCCGGAATCTAACATCTCGATATCTCTTTCCTATACTAGAACTGAGCTGGATACGACATTGCTTCGATATCATAAAAAAGAACAACACTCTGAGTTGGGACCTTATTACTCTTACTAGCTTCGGGAATAGGAAGAGGAGAGGTATTGACTCCCGAAATGCTTCTTATCCTGCTAAAGTAATGAAAAGCGGGATAGTCAAGAAAAGCGGAGCCATAATCCAATTCTCTATCCAGACATAAGCATAAGGTAGATCGGCTTGCAACTCCTCCGATGCGAACGAAAAGAATTATGCATCATTCGCATATCAGTGGTCAAAGAAAGAATCTATCAATCACCTCTCTCATAATACAGAAATAGAATGGAAAAAAATAGGGATTGGAAAAGGCAGGAAGTAGAAATCTATCTGAAATAATATATATATAGAAATATAATAGAAATAGGGATTGGAAAAGCAAGAAGCAGTGGTAAGGGTTAGAGGCTTTCCGGTATAGAAGAAGGGGGCTCGGCCTGCGGGAGTACTTAATCTCGGGACTACCACGAGGCTTGCCTTCTTTAGAAAGACCAGAAGCCAACAATAAGGTTCCAGACATCAATGGCTTAAGAGTCTCCAGAGTAATAGGACCTAAACTCTGAAAGAACAGCAAAATAGAAATAAGCACCCCTCACGTTAGCGAGTTCCGTTGCTTGTTAGTTTGTTGACTTTCTTATTATATATGAAGCTACTTACAATTCCATTTCTGGTTTCTTTCACACCCAAAGAATGGATAGAACACAAAACACAACTACTACGTGGATTCGCTAGCTACTACGGCCGTTCCCCTACTTACTGAACGGAAATGAAAGCTCGCCACTACGTACTACAGAATGGATCATTCCTGCCGATATGAACCGAAACTACTAATTCCAAGTGGATTCTTAGTGCCCTATTGCGTCTATATAGCCATAGAGCTACAGCGTTGTAGGCGTGGTTCTTTCTAGTATGGCCTCAACGCGTTGAAGACGAGTTCGACCAATAACAGCCCCAGCCCTAAGCGCGGATCCATCTTTGCTTCATCTATTCTTAGCGCATCTGCTTAATCCCGCTTGCTTCTTCATGCGCATCTTTCCTCCCTAATGAGGCAAAACTACCCAGCTGGCTTTCTCTATATATAGATAGCTTACTGGATCTCATCTCACGCCCGCAAGCACCTCTATGATCCTTCCCTTCTCTCCTTCTGCCCTATTATTAAGTACGCTGTTTCGAAGAAAATGGAGCAGAATACCTATGAGAGGCAGCACAACCATTAAGGACAGAGGCGGAGGAGAGGCTCACACTCAACTACTATACTTTAAGGAATTGCTCGACACCTTATATTGCCTGTTTAGTTGATATGTCAATTCGTTTTTCTGCGCTAACTGGAGTCGTTTACGGGAAGGGAGTTTACGGTGTTATCGATTCAGAGATTGAGTTTAAAGATCTGGATCATCAGCAGTATCAAGTAAGTAAGCAGCAAGCGATAAGGGAGTTGTTGACTCGGTGTCTGTAAAGGAACAAACCCAGGATACAGGACTCCTGAAGAAAGGACTTAAATAAGTACTTATATATAATACAAATAAAGGTCTTCTACCCGCAGATATATAAGTGGCACAGGAAAAGTAGTCGTCGTCCAATTGAAGCAGGAAGGAAAGTGAAGTGTAGTTCCAGGTCAAGTGCCAGGCCCAACTTAATCAGCTGTTTCAAGTCTGGTTGAGGGTGTTGGTGCTCTAGCTCTAAGTCAGCAAGTATAATTGCCATAGCTATAGTAGCCCGAGGTCAGAGATCTTTGTTGGCGATGAAGCAAAACAGGCTAAGTTGAGTTCTTGCCCACCTAAGACGGGTTCTCTATAGGCGCCATCCCGAGTTGCCTTAGTAGAAGACCAGAGTTGCGGTAATTAATATCTAAACACAGAATTTCACTCAGTAATTTCACTCAGTAGTGGAAAGGGAGCAAGGTCGGAATTCCACTCAAAAGTCAGTATCAGCAGAAGCCACAGGTAGGATCAGCAGAATCATAAGTTGACAGAGCAAGAGAGGGCCCTTATATTAAAGCAGCTAAGGTTAACTTGTTAGTGCAAGATAATCCCCATTTGAGTCTTCCAGTCTTGTTTCGGGTGCAGGAGATGTTGTAGTTTACAGAGGTGGATTAGCATTAAGTTTCAGTTTAGGTCAGTTATTCTTCTTAGTAGGAATACCGGGTAGTCCCGCCCTTCAGTTTACGTTTAGGTCAGTTATTCAAGTTACGTTTCAGTGCTCTGCTCTAGTTTCAGTGCTATAGTTCTTGTGCTCGTTAAGTCTAATAAATAGTTCACTTTTTCACTCACTCCTACAGTTGCTCTACTTGTTTTCTTACGCTGACGCTCGACAGCTCTAGTGAAACTCTATACTCCTCGGTACATCTCTATACTCCCCCGTATAGGAATGTCAGAGAGCAGCTCATCTCGCAAACACAGTTCGACACTTTACATCAATCTATCCCATATGGCCTCAATAGAATCTTCTCTGACTGTTTTCCTTGACTCAACAACTGGTAGATCACAATCATCAGAAGGAACGATAAGAAACAGGAACTTCTTCTTGAGCCTCTGTTCCCGCTTATAATCTTTCAAATCGATTAGGTAAAGTACCATTTCCGACCTATACTCTTCCACCTTCCCTGCTCCGGACTCCTGACTTTACTCAACAACATACTGGTAGATCGCCATCAGCAAAGCAATCGGTTCTTAAACTAGAGTTAGGGATGCGCTTACGGGAGTAAGAGGCGAGGCTATAGATTCAATTGCAAAGGGAGAGTCAAGATCAGTTCAAGTTCAGGACATTCCTTAAGTAAAGTGAAGGCAAGTCTACTTCTTATCCAGCTTATGCTTCTGGTACTCTCAGTGCATACCGTAGCGCGTACTTTATTCTTCTGTAACTGTATCTTCAGTTGCTTGTTCGAGACAAGAATCCTAGCTTTACAATCATGCTCACTACTCTTGGCTCGGGAAGGACAATTCCCTCTCTCACTCATAGACGCCAATAACAGAACTAGCAGACAATGCAGGAACAGGCCATTCTCGTCGACAAACGGATTCAACTACAACAGAACTACTCGGACTTTAGAACTTAAACATCATTTCAAGCTCCGGATTCTGGTTCAGCTACCTATCTCTGTGGTTACTTAAGATTTCTATTATGGAATTGAAGAATTATAAGAGCACCACTTTGAGACTTGAACTTAAGAGAAGGAGCCCTCGGTTAGTGACTTATTCAGCTTCCTCTACTTCCTATAATTTAGTACTTATAGCTTCCCTGTTCTTATTTCATCCTATGCCGGTTACTGTAGAAGATAAGTCTCCCTAGTGGCTTCTTAGACTCTATTCTTTCCCCTTATAGTACTGGTTGGTTGATTGCCTCTCTATCCTCGGGCAACTCGGGATTAAACTCTCCCTCAACTATAAGACCTAGGCTAAGATGAAACTGTCCCTCTCCTCTCGCAACAAAGAAAGATTTCACTCTAACTCGAACAGAGCCAATCACTTCTCTTACAGACACTGCTACTTGGATCAGACAGACAATAAATTGACCCGAGCTCAGTTGTGGTATACTTTCCCTTTGATGAACCTCCTGTTATGGTATACTTTCCCTTTTCCTCTAGTATATAAATGGAGTTGTAATATTCCCAGTTTCTGTGCAAAACTCTATGAGCTTCTTTCTATGGTTCGGTTCCTTTCAACTTCACCGCTTAAGTTCACCTCTTCTTCTTAATACGATTACACTTGAACTAGGATTACACTCGAAACATAAAGACAGACAATAAAACAGTCCGTAAACTTTCTCTTTAGCCGAGTCAACCAGTCATTTCTCTCCGTTAGCGCTTTACCCCTGCGCCTCCATTCTCTTCAACAAACACTTGATTTCGTGCTTGCTTCACTTTTCTCGGTGTTGTCGACTCGAGAATCCAATAAGTAGTGAATCGCTTTAAGGCGCAAGGAAGATCTATTTGAATCCAGCGCTAAGTAGGTAATAAGAATGAGTTTCATCGTATTTGAATCGTATGTACTAAGAAGATCATCTCTTTGCGAACGAATGCCCAGCCCACTACAAGGTGTTGCCGAAACTGGGTTCAGGACAGAAGTAACAGACTCCGTTTCAACAGAATAAGAAGGATCCGTTTTCGTATCTGCATCAGTGGATAGAGTAAAGTATCAAGGAACGAACCATGGGAGTAGTTGTATTGAGTATAGAAAGAAGTAATAGGATATTTAGAACTCTCTTTGGACGCGCTTTAAGATAGTTTCATTTAAGAATATCATCCATATAGTGACTCTAGTATAGATAGACAAGTAACAGGAGAGTACACTCGCTCAGCAGTTAGAGCATAAAGTTTTGTTGGAGTTTTTCATATACAGAAGCCTCATCTCCTATTTCATCATTTTGTTGGAGCCTGTATCTTCAGCAACTGAAGGAGCAAAAGCGGAATAATGGCCAGTACCAGCAACCGCTTCTGTCCTGGAATCTATCTGTTTCTGTGCGAGTTAAGTCAAGGTATAAAGCATAAAGGAAGGGGGTGTTTGTTGGATATAGAAAAGAAAGTAATCAACTGGGCCTTAAGTTTCAGCAGGAAATTCTGTTTCAAGAGAATAAGCCCGTATCCAGAGTTGGAGAAGAATAAGGTGTTAGGAAGCTACAAGCGAAGCCTTAGCCACTTTTCTCCGTGTTGGCGACCTCTGCTCTGTAACTTATTAATACACTCGAAACTATTTGCCTTTACTTTGATGATGGCTGTCCTTCTTCAGCGCTAAAGTAAGCGGTAAGTGAATAGCTCTTGTCTTTCTCTTCGAGGTGAGGATGAAGAGTAGAGATCATATGAGCACATTTCTGTTCGAATTAAGTATACAAGAGAATCCGCTGTGCCAGGGAGTTTACATTCCTAAACGGGAAAAGGGAGTTGAGTTCAATGCCGGTAAAGGGGAAGGAAATCTGATCAGAGATAAACGTAAGACTCTCCTATCTCAGGGCAACAAACAACGGATCAAGCAAGTGAAGGAGCAGTTCCAAAGTATGGTGTTGGCACAGGTAAAGAAGCGGAATCAGATTCATAAGAAGGGGAAGCAGTTCTCACCTCCGATTTTAGCTTAGGGCCCGATCTCTCCTTTTAGTGCCTGATTGAATCAACTCCTTAAACGGAAACACACAAATCTCTCTCCCTTCAACAATCAACTCGAACACCCCATTAGAAAAGTGTTATTTCCTTCCCCCCCCGCGCTTGCTGCTTCCTTTCTGCTTTCCAGGGTGGGTAGGTGTCTGACCCGGACTGGACTCAATAGCAAGAATATTCCCTTATAACTAGCAAGAAAAGACATGATTTTCATCATTCAGATCTGATTGTTTGTTCTCTCTATCTCTATCTGGCAACTCTGCTTGGCTCTTCTCCTTCTCAAGCTTATAAGTAATACTCTGATCCTTCTAGCTGCTCCTTCATGAGTGTAAGTTTCCCCTGCAGAGTAGCGGTAAGAGTAATCAATATTCTATCTATTCCCTGAGTAGCGGTCAGTCTAGTATACGCTTGTCACCCTCTGCTTGTTTCAGCCTAGTTCAATTCTTCAGTAGTATACGCTTGGCCGTGCTTCGAGAGAACGAACTGTACGTGAAGAGATATAAGTGCAGGGCAGACGAAGGTGTTCTTTATGGGGCACTGGATGAATTCTCGAGGTCCATATGGACAAGGGGAAGGTACTTGCCGACCTCGACGAGAATGGGATATTCGGAAAAGAGTCGCAGAGGTTAGGTCGTTTCTGGGACTAGTTAACTCTTACCGGCGGTTCATTAAGGGGAAAGACTCCTCCCAACACCGATTTATTGAGGGTCGAGTCGTTGTCAAAAGGCTAGACCAACTGCAGGCGATGACGGACGCGAAGAAAGAACGCTTACATAAGAGTATATAACTAACCAAACCTTCTGTAGAACCTATTAATAAAGCGCCCGGACGACGATGTGCCGTTTGAGGTGCACACAGATAAGATTACTAGATCGGAGGTTATATGGTGCTGGAGAGGCGGTTGCTTACGAGATCCGGAAGCTCAACGACCGGGAACGGAGGTACTCGGCACACGATAAGGAGATGGATCCTATATGATGAGCTCAAAAGTGAATGAAGACAAGGGCAAGCAATAAAGGCGTTCGGTTCATGGGTCTGGTCTTTCGCTTGTACGTACATCGGCTTGTTGGTGCTTGGAATAATCAAATGTGCTACCCGGAGAAATTGTAGCTTGGTTTAGTTGTTTCGTTAGGTTCATGAGCGGCGGACATGGGAACATGCTGTATGTCAATCACAAATACACAGTTTGGGCTCTTGCGCGCGGTACATGTGGCTCTTTTAAGAAAGTTGCTCTAGTTGGTATACAGGCCGGCTAATCGAAACAGTATGGGAAATCTGGGAAAGAGGAGTAGACAGAGGGCCCGGCGCACGAAGCAGGAGGAAATCGCTTTCACTTCTCATATGAATCTGTACCAACAGACTTCAGCGGACACCTGGGATGAAAGACAAGCTACAGTAACATGGTTGCGACCTCTCGTCTCAAAGGAAATTCCTTAGGCGGACGTACCACTGCTGGACAGCTATAGAAAGCCCGACCTATAGAATACCACTTTCTAGATTATTGTGGCTCTGTGCATCCTACTACTAGCAGCTCCTTTTATGTCCCTTCTTCTCGAATCCATATAGATCCAAAGATGACATACCCATTCGTACCATCTCAACAGCTCCCTTGCCTTACAGCTTCCTTCCTCTGTGAATTCCATATCTGTCTCGCCTGCAAAGTTAGTTATTCCTAAAATCAACGTCTACAACGGGACGGCGGGTCCAACTGACAATCTTCTCCACTACAGGAATAGAATGGCACTGAACAAATAATAAGACTCTCTGATGTGTGCGGTGGCCGATATCCTAATTTGGTTTTTCTTTCGTGAGTTAGTAGGTATGGGTGATTTTTGGAATGGTTTACCCTGGAATGTAGCTAGCTAATTCTGTCTGCATAACTAGTAAATGGGATTTGTTAGCTATCAGTATTCGTAAATAAGGAGACGAAACTACTATAACAAAAAACTATACACCCATTTCTAATATGGGGGACTCAGATCAAGGAGATCAGATAGACTCAAAGTACTTTCCCTCGTATGGAGAACTCATCTTATCTGCTAAAGAAGAATGATAGGTAATAAGCTTTTTCTCATCCAGGCGTCGAGCTATTTTTCCGCCCGTATCACCGCTGTAGAGTTTAACCACCAAGTGAGACAGGAGAAACATCTGAAGCCGTGTTAGCTCCCGGCGACTGACGAAAACTTGACTAGTAGTTGCAAGTCTAGTAGTGACTTTGCGGACTTGTACTGTGTGCTAGTAAGGATATCATGTAAGCTCAGCGGGAAGGAAAGCCGAATCAAAGTTCTCATGCCCACTACACTACACGGTGTTGGGTTTGTGTGAAGCAGCTCTATATCTTTACTTTTACTCAGTTGTGCTTTACTTTGATCCTATTTAAGCCGAAGCCTAATCTCCGTTTGACTTTCCGAAGAATAAAAGTCAGTGCTTTTCATTGAATCATTGAATCCAGATAGTGACTTATGTAGTATAGAAGTTGTTTGTAACCAAAGAGAGAGGTGTCGAGTGGCCCTTAGCCCAAGTTCAGTTGTCAACTATAAGCAATATAAGACTGATCTGAAGCAACAGCAACAGGGCCAAGTCACTACTAGTCCTTTCTTCATTGGTTTGGATTTTGAGTTTAGCTGTTTTGGAAGTAACTAAGTGTACTTTCTTCTTACAACTTACTTAAAGAGCAGGCAAAGACTTGACTTGTCAGAACTCATTATATCACGTATTTCTATTAGGCTTGAAGCACCTTGCTTTGCGTTACAACTTACTAAAAGAGCTGCTCTAGCACTACTCTATACTCCAATCCAACCCGAAAGCACCTGTTTCACAATAACGAGTAAGAGTCTTGCTTAGCGCCCACCACACCAGTACTTCCTTCTTTCTCAGAACTTGACTTCGACTTTCCTAGCACTGCTTCAGATCCAGCTCCATCTTTTGTCGACTTGACTTCTCCTACTTCTGATCCTAGAACAAGAACAGTGGAACTGCCCGAGTAGGAGCACCATCATTAACTCGAACTTCCTCACCTGCTCCTTATACGGATGACACTACTTCTTCTCTCGTTTACTTTACAAGCACTGCTTCCTTTTCTGTATAACACTTTCCTTATTATGATTCTTCTCCGGCTTATGCTTGAGCCTCAATTCTCTTATTCAATAATATGCGAGAGGGATTTCTTCCATTCAAAGAACACATGTTAGCACAAGTAAAGTAAGTGTGACTTGTTCCCCGAAAGTCAGCTAAATAGGGACACCCTGGAAAGTCAACCATTTATGGATGGGCACCCCGGGGAGAGTTAGCACCGATAACAGTAGCTTCAGAAATAATGGATTCTGTGGAGAGCGCGGAGTCAACCATGAATGGATTATCATTATGGAGTACACGGTCCTTGGATAGAACGGAGTAAATACACAGCTCTTCCCTTTCTTATTAATCTTACCGGCTTCCAAAGCATTCTTAAGGTGAACTATACCGGCTTCCAAAGCATTCTTAAGGTGAACTAGACTTCCCCTTTGCGGCAACAGAACTCACAAGGTTTGTTTGCTCGACCCGGATTGAGAGTTGAAGGCAAGAGCAAGTCCTGTTTATTGCGCGCTTACGGGAGCAGCGGGGTTAAGATATGCAACAAATATGAAAGAAAGCTCATCAGGGTTGCGATTCATTTCTGGAAGTTCATAGATCATACATTGTCAAAGGGAAGCCGTCTAAGTCAACAGTGAGTCAGGAGTCCGCAAGCAAAGCAGTGAGTTTACTAGATTCTATATGAAGTCAGTTCAATTCAATGATTTAGAGCCAGCAGTATTGTATAGGTGTTATTACTCTATTCAAGGGATGAGCAGAGCCAGCAGTAAGTAATAGGTGTTTTCTGAACTCAGTTCTATATGAAGCTAGCTAAATGGAATTCTTTCTTTCTGGTTTTTAAGGGGCGCTAATGCTTATTGACCCACAGAGAGCGGGGTGCTAACTAACGTTCATTCAGAAATAAAGTCATGGTTGACTTCTTCACTATGAAAGGTTGACTTCATTCACTTCAAACAGGCCCTACTGCTAGGTTAATGCTTTACGAACAGGAAAGTAGCGATTCCATATATTCAATAAGATGTCAGCTGAGATGCTTACCCCTTCCATATTGTGTTAGGTAGATTCAATGAATTCTTTTCATAAAGTATAGTTTCAGTGAAAAGAGCAGGTGAGGAATCAGAGGCTCAAGGTAAGCTCCATGGTAGCCGCCTAATTAAGTATCAGCTAAGGCGTCAGTCAGTTGGCAATCCTCTAACTCAAATCCCGTTTCGGCGTTAGGCCTTTGATGCGAAGTGTCCTGAAACAGATACTTATTAGTATTACTTGTTACCCTATTCTCCTTTAGAATTCTATAAATGCCCTAGCAAGTTATGTATTATGGCCCTATTCTATTTCTGACTTCGACTCCCTATGTGCTATTCTTATACTTATACTGGATGCACTAGGTTAGTTACCGGCTTCTATCTCTTACTTTATTCTTATCAGCTTGCTAGGTAAAGTAGCCTTATACCAACTCTTTGTGATGGGCGCAAACCATAGCCGGACCTTACTTAGGCAATGCCGACCTGCACTGACACCCCAGAAATCGCTTTTTGTGTTTCAACCAAAGGATTTCAAAAGGCCAGGCAGTGAATGAAGAAGGCTCGCTCATGCCCGTCCATCTCTTGCATTTGGGCAGAGGAAAGCAAAAGACTCAAAGGAAGGGGGAAGAAAGGAACCTAACTTTCTTGGAGACCTGCTTTCTGGAATCTAAGAAAAAGGAAGAGCGGGATTAACTCAGTAAGCAAGGAGGGGATCCCTAAATCCTAATAGAATCTTTCATTGCTTGGTGGACTCGAACAGAAACTGCAACTATGGAATAGGTCCTTCCTACCTTACACCCCTAAATAAGACGAATATCAATTCATCTCATATGGGGAAAGGATAAAGAAAAAAGAAAGGTAGGTCGGGAAGGAATTGCGGGAGGATCTCTCTAGGCTCTATAAAGATGCTAAAGCAGAACTGCCACAAGAAAGAATTATGAAAAGCGTGCCTCACCCGGAAACCAAGCTACGTTAGAGTTGGTCCATGAACACCGAAACTCGCTGTCTTCTCGAGAGTGCCTTTGCTTGGGCGAATTTCTATGCTTACACTAGAACTATGGCTCACGAGGAGGCCCTGTTACTAAGGCTTGAAGCACCTTACTTTTTGTAGGTTAATTCCCTGAGCATCCTTTCTTTCATCCTGTATTTACAGCTAGAGCCTTACTTCTTAGTTCAAGTCTCATAGGTGGTGGTTCTAATGCCTTACTACCGCTACTCTGATTGCTGAGGCTTTCAGCGCCTTATTTCCACCTTGATTCTTGTTAGTATGATAACAGAATACGGAATTTAGGAATAATAATAAAACGACTAACGAGTAAAGGCTTGGAAGCAGCAGCTCAATGTAATCGACCCGTTTGATTATTGCTTTACCTATAAAGATATCAGTTCCAAATGAACTAGAACATCCGAGGATTGATAGGAAATAGATCATGTAAGACAAACAAGTAACTGCCGTTAGGGAGCTGTATAGTGCAGAATGCATTTCAAGCCTAATCGAGGAAGGGCAGCTTCTAGGCCAGCGGCTAGAGAATCCAAGTAGGTAGCTACAGGCCAAAAGCAAGAGTAGTGAGAGTTGAACCAAGTAAAGGGAGACTAATGGAGTAAGGTAAATCGGACTAAAACAATAGCGTAGGAATAGGCGTCAGTTTTATACAAGTTCAAGTTAGCCTTAGGTCTAAGGGCGTGTTGGCGGTTTCAATGCGCAATAGAGAATGCTTAGATTGGTCGGTGCTCTATAGTTTCGCCATCCATTGTTGGTATTGTTTGATTGTTATTACCAGTAGCGGAATTCTTGGTGTCCGGGTTCCTGCTTTTGACCAAGTAGCATCATTAGTTAGTTATATTATCATACGTAGTTGTGCATTCTAGTATCATAGGGGAGGGTATCGATTATGTTACTTATTAGTTACAGTCGTTAGGGGTAGTGTTCTAGTTTGGAAGCAAAGAAAAGAAGACTAGTGGACAGGAGAGGCAGGCTCACTTTCGAACAAAAGAAAGCAAGACATGAATTGCAGACCAAGCGAGGGGTAAAAGTAAAGATCTGGATGCAGTTGTTAAAGAATAAGGTTTAGTAGCTCATTTCTCATTGTCAGTGGTTCGATTCTATCTTTGAAGTTAGAGCCCCCTGTTGTTAGTAGTTCTATTCTTGTTACCATTAGCTGGAGTCTTGTTAGCTGTAGTGGATTTCCTATAGAGTGACCAAGTCTGAGAAACAGTAAAGTAAGATTGAAGTTCAGTACGGTAGGGCGGATAAGCATTAAAGGCGGATAAGCATTAAAGTCAGGATGAGGAACAAACATCGGAAATGTGGGCAGTGGTGAAAGCATTGAGCGGAAGAGTGAAAGGCGCGCTCGTAGATACTTATTTCAGAATGTGAATAGGGTTTTTGAATTAGTCAAGATATACTGAATAGTCGTAGTGGGTAAGGTGAAGAGTCAGTCTTTAGGGCAGTTTATAACCTTGTTAGTGGTGGCCCTTATAGTCAGTCCTTGCTCTACTGCGCCTTAGTCTGGCCTTCTTGTCTTAAGTCTGTAGTTCGCCTATAAGCCTTTGTCTTCTACTGTTCGCTTGCAACCTCAGGCTTACTACCATTGCTTTCATTCTCTCTTTTCTCCTTAAGTACCTTATTTGGATTCCTTAGTGACCCACCTCAAAGCTGTCCTTGCTCAGCTGACTTTTATACTGATACAGATGCCAACAATACTTCACTACAATTAGAACTAGAATCCCGGCTTCAGACTACTTCTCCTTGTATTAACTCTTGCTTGTTGGCTTGATCCCTCTAATTGCCTTCGTTAGCCTGCTCCTTTCTTGGGTGAATTCTATCTAGTTCGGTACCCTATTAGGACTCTTATGCTTATAGCTCTTATACATAGGCAGTATTGCTGCTTACACCTAGGGTGGATTCCCTTGTTTCATTGCCGGTAGTTATACTTGTCTCTCTGACTTTTGTTAGTGATTCTTTCTATATGGATAGAGACTTTGATTCTGATTGGTGTTTTAGGGCCTTGGAAACAGCATTGGACTTCCTACTTATGAGTCAAAGCCTTACTTCTGTTAGGGATGTTATTTCATATTTCACTAAGAGGATGTGCCTGAATGAGCACTAAGATAAGAATCAACATTGGACTGACTACCCACACAAACAGCCTAATATGCAGTTTCAAAAGTATAGCTGGGTTTTGAGAAAAAAACAGAAAAGCCATTTGACCGACAAGGCTTTCACTAGAGACTGTGGGAATTGACTACTGCCCAATAAAGGAATGAATTGCTACTAGCAAGAAGCAACCCCATAATAGAGAGTGGAACTGGTGCCTCTCATACTTGCACTCGGGACTTAGGACTTTATACACTAAATATAAGATTGAAATCACTGCTAGAGGGAATGAAATAAGGAACCGGGGTCCACCTAAGGGTTTGGGCTACTACCTACAGGAATGGACTACTGCCCTTCCCAACCAACCTCAAAACACTGGATGAAACTCAGTGAACTCAACTAGGAACTAGGACTGACTTCGCTATGGTCTGTATTTGCTCCTTTCACTCTGTAACTAATGCATTGGATCCTGACTTTTGAATTAAAGAATCCACAGAGTACGGCTTTTAAGGCTAGAGCTAGTTACTATTGGAATGGAACCTGGGCATATGGTACTGGCACTACTGAGCCGGATCCTTACTTTGATTTATGAGAGCCTGTCTTTGCTGACTTTTGTTACTTGGCAGGTGGAATCCGAGGACACGAATCTCTTGTATTGATTACGGGAAGCATTAGTATAAGTTTCATCAGTAGTAATATAGGGTTGAAAGGCTACAAAGAAAGGATCCAGTCCAGGTCGGTATTTATAGTTTTATAGCTAAGAGAGATATACTGCCTAGGGCGTTTGGGAGAACGAGAAACATTCTAGTTAGAATCAAAGTAAGTAAAGGGAGGCTTAGAGGTAAACATAGGATTTCGTTTACAAAGTGGGGCTTGGGGATAGGTTTGGACAACTGGTCTAGGAAGGTAAGGTATGGGCAAGAATCAATACCGGTTAGTTCACTCGGTCTGAAATCGCCAAGTCACAACTATACAAGACACTACTAATATATCCAAATTCAACAAAGAAGTAAGGCACGCGCCCTGCACTACAAGACAGATAGGATCCATAGACATAATTTACCTAGTGAAAACCCTGTCTCTCTCAAAAACGAGATCTCTTCCTTTTCTTTCACTCTGACCTGCCATGCTTTCATTCCGATGTCGCTATTAACAGGACTCGAGCCCGGGCATACTATAATTAAAGTACAAATCCAAGGCAAGGAAGGGAACCGGGGGATATCGGAACTGACCCCACACTAGAAAGAATGGAACTAAAGGCAAACAGGCTTGAGCTCCAGGACTAATAGAACAGAACTAGGGCATATGATACTGCCGCTGTTGCTGACAGGACTTGGGAGCTACTGCTTCTAATACAAAAACAGAGAAATAGGGCTTGAACTGCTACTCCCAAGAACGAACTACTACCGAATAGGCCAAGCAACTACTAGACAAGACACTCGGCCAAGTAACTACGAATCTAACCGCCTAGGGAACTAGTCTGTACACGCAGCATACACGATAAGTCTCACTTTACTTCCCGCCAACCCTTCTTTCACTCTAGTAGTAACTTATCTAAATCTCATTCTTGGATGACGAACCAGAAGACTAAGCTAATCCACAACACATAGTCAGAAGAAAAGCCTCCGTCTGCCTATATCTTCTCTCATTCTTCAAGCTCATTGATACGATTCCTAGAGGTTAGCTTTAAACACTGCCCTCACTCTAAGTACTTGATTTGTTTCGTGCATTCTTGCTTGTGAGTTACCTTTCCTATATATTAGGTTGCCACTCAGTCCTCTCATTCTTTGACTCCTTTTGACTCAATCTGTCTTTCCTTTCTATCAAGTAGTAAATACATAACTACTTCCAAGTGTAACAGGCTACGACTAGTGCTTCTGAGACCTTCTCTTCTAATAAAGAAAGAAACTGGTGCTTCTAAGACCTCTCCTAAAAACGAGGAATCGAACTACTCCTAGGCAGACTGAAGCTCACACCAATCAGAACCAAAACCAGTGCATCTAAGCCCGGTGCTAGGTAGCTTCAGAATAGACCCGGGTAGACTCAGCCTGAAACCAGTGCATCACCATCACAGACACCAACCAGTGAATCCAATTCTGATGCTAAGGAGGGAAAGAACGAACCCACGTAGTCAAAGGCTTAATGCCCCGCTAGCTATTATTGAATAGTCCCCAACCGAGATCAGAACCAAACCAGTGAGTCAAAGAATGGACAACCACCTAGGAATAAGGAATGGAAGAATGGAACGCGAGTCGAGGTAGGCGTAGCCAAGCCTGAGTCGAGGTCGGTGCTATAGTGGAATACTGAGTGTCAGTTGCCAGAGCTCGGGTCTATTAGAGGTGGTTGACAGCAAACTTGTGGAATTCAGTGGACAGGCAGGCCCCGCTGCTGGGAAAGTCATAATTCAGGTAGATGAGCCATAGGTATTATTGCCAGAGGAAATAGAGGCGAATGAAGTGAATAGTTGACAGAAGCAAAGCAAATGGCATTCTTTGTTTCAAGGGGAGTTCTTGCCCCAACTAGTGGTTTTGTACAAGATAAGAGAGGTGGGCAAGGTAGTCCAGAGTAGAGGTTTAGTAAGAGGGGTCTCATAAGAAAGAAATCCTCTGTAGGCGGGCAGGGAAAGAAAGAAAGAGAGGTCGGGTGCTAGTGTTTTTCTATAGCCATTAGTCTTTCAATACGGGCCAAGCAACGGGCCCAGAGGAATGGTATTCTAGTGGACAGCTGCAATCGGGTCAGAAAGGGGAGCGGGAGTTCAAAGAGACTGAGATAGAGGAGAAAGAGGAGAGGCTTTGAAGCTATAATATAAGTAAAGAAGTGGGTTCGGGTGCTTGTGCTGTCTGCGGAGAGTGAAAAAGTGCTTGTGTGAGCGAGTGTTTAAGTTGACAGTGAAAGTCCAGTGTTCGGCGTCAGTGAATAGTTGTTCGTGAGCGGCAGGAGCCCCGGTGGAGCAAGAGGCCGACTGTTCGAGCAGAGGGATACCCTGAGTGAGACTGGCTTAGCAGTACTAAGTGGTCCGGTCCTCTACTATTGGCTATCAGGCAAGGAATCAAATGAAAAAACAATCAATGAGAAAAAGAAGCCAAGTAACGGATAATGTGTAGCGGCAGGGCCGGTTGTTTGCTAGAAAACAACTCATCATTTACTACCCTTTTTTCTATACTAATTCAGTAGACGTTAGGAAGGGAAAAATATAGGTTCATTTGGACTCCAAATCTCTGTTATTATATAGGTGAATTGGCTTGGTTAGTAGTTACTTGTCCTATCAAAAATCTTATATTATTAAAGAAACTATATTGAACTAGGGAAATAAACCAGACTCCACAGGGGTCTAAACTAGGCCAAGGAAACCCTAATTATTTGAGTTAGAAGCCCCTTTTTGCCCATCAGTCGTTCTGCAATAGAGTATTTGCTATAAAAGGAAATAGTATGCTAAAGAAGGCCCCGATTACCCCTATTCTTTGTTTATGAGTGGAATGACTTGTTTACTGACTTTGTGGGGTGGTCTGGACATACTAGGTAGGGTCGGGCACTTATTAGAGTTAGGGTAGTCGAGAGTACCATCTTGTGACAGGACCCATAGCGGCACCCACATCTATGACATGACACCCCGACCCTAGTGGAATCAGGTTTCCCATATAATAACATATAGAATTTATATGACTTTTCCCCTACTGTTTGTGTACTTAGTCAGTAGATGGGAAAGATCTCTTTCGCCCTAAAACATGAGCGGACCTGCCGCGACACACGTGTCTTGGCTCTTTCGTCTTTTTTTCTCTTTGATCATTTCTTGATTTCCGGGGCTCCTTAGCTAGTGTTCCTAGGCAAGTCGACAACTAATTCTATATAGTTCCCCCCGAAACACACACAGGAATGGACTCGTTCTCAACTTTCTCTTTAATAAATAAGAAGATCTTTCGAAACTCATCCTTAATAAGAATGGAATTTCACTTCATAATATAAGTAAGTTGGTAACCACAGAGCATAGGTAGCTGAACCCACAAGGGAAGAAAGATCATCCGCTAGAGAAGATGCCGAATAAGGCAACTGAATCCAAAGTCAATCAGCAGGAATAGAGGCTAAAGCAGAAGATAGATACGGATCCACTTTAGAAAGGTGCGTTGCGCAAATGATTCTGTAAGTGGAGAGTCCGGAGCAGCTTTCTTACATTCCTTTGGTATGGGCGGGTCATCTTCTCTTATCCGATCTGATCTTCTAGACTCAAACCTTTCTTTTGCTGCTCTGCTCAATTCAAACTGGATATAAGATATAAGGATGGGCTCGAGATAGATTCAATTACAGTTTCAGGAGAGTTGAGATAATCTGCTATTCTGGTTTCATCTGTATCTGTTGGTGAGGAGAGAGGTTCAGGTGATACTTACTATTTTTGTGGTTTGGGCTCTGCAAGTGGAGAAGGATATGGTGCAGGAGAATCAACAGTTGGAGCTGTAGGATTGGAATAAGAAGCCATACGGGTATATATGTCCGGAGTAGCAGATATAATTAGGAGTTGTTGTTCGAGTGAAGTATATTGGTGTTGTCGCAAGTTCCGTTTTCGCCCGTGTTACGCGTTAGTAAGGGAGGCTTAGGATACAGATCCCTCTTTTGCCGACCTGACCTATCCCTTCCTTTCAAATAATTCATTTCATCTTTCTTGTGCCGAGGAAACTCTATTCTTAACATCAAACTTCAACCTAGAAACTCTATTATGAAAGGAGCAAACAATTCGTCCATTCTTGAAAGAGGGGATTCGGCCTTCCCGCTTGCTACGGTTCGGTTTAGTTCCTTGAGCTTTCTGATACTGATGGATTTCCCGCTTGCTTTGCTTCCTTTCTACCTACATTAGCTTCCTTTCTACCTACATTAACTGCTTCCTTCATAAGGCTGGCTTCCATTGTGCTAAGTTCAGTCTTTGAAGTGTAGACCTGAGCCCAACAAGCAAGGTAAAGAAACGGCACTCTATGACAAGGAGCTACTACAGCATCAACACACTCACCTCTCTCTACTTTCACTGAGTAAACTCAAAGATGCATTTCTGACACGGATGATGTTCCATATGATGATGGGAATGTCAACACCCCTTCCTCCGCAATTACCCCTTTTTCTATATGAGACCCAGAAACGAAACCTTTCCCCCGGGTAGCAGACTTTATAACAGCTGCGGATTCTTCTGACATAGTAATAGCCAGTACTATCTTATTATTCAAGGCTTCAGATACCGCTTTTTCACCTTGTTTCTCTACGAGACTCCACTCATTAACTTATAGGGCATCAAAGGCTTTATTCTCATTCTTTTCTTCCCAGAACAAAACTTGAAGAACTGCCTGACAAGCGATACTTATGCATTTTCAAAAAGAGAATCAATTCGGCTCTTTCTTATGTAACTCTACGACACCACGCCTAAAAAGGACGACCACAACTCGGTGAAAGAAGCCCATAATAAGAAAAAGGCAATAAGTCACGTTTGAGCAAGGGTAGAAAGTCAGTCCTGTTTTCTGCGCGAGTAAGTAAGGAATACTATTTCTAGTTTGAGTCTAATCCTAATGCGAGTTGGGGCGCTCAGCTTCAAGATGCTCACCAAGCAAGAGAACAAGCACCCAACCAACCCGTCTTTTCAATAAGCAACGGAGTACTAAGAACTGACTAATGCCACCCGCTCAAGCAAGCAAGGGAATCGAAAAGCAAACGAGCTGTTAGGTTCCGCACTTATATCTTTTGTCAGTGAAATGATTTCTGTCTTTCCTGTTGAGTTAGTCGTTCTTTACTTAAGGACTGTGTGTAGAGTTTCTCTTCAATTAACTACTGAGTTTTCAAGCTGCAAACAAGTGTGTCTTATACTCCAATTATATCTAATATGTTACTTCCATTCTTTCTTTATAGGGTTTAAAGGGTGACTTAGTTTGTGCTAACGGGGTGCCTAGTGTTATGATTTGGAGCAAGCAAGCTAGTGTTTGATTTCGGGGTGCGCTAACGGTTCCAGAAGCCAACACTATATTGCGCTAACTCATTGGAGCGGATGCTAACGTGATTCAATAAGTCAGTTTAGAATAAGGAGTTATAGGTGACCATCTGACAGAAGAAGTACAAAAAGAAGTTGAAGCAAGCAATAGAACAATAAGAAAAGACATGCACGCCCCGACCCCGAGAGTCATATGTGAATTTATGTAAGCAGGTAGAGCAGAGCCAGCACTGCTGTAATAAGTGTTTAGTTGAGTTACTGTGCTCATAGAGGGGAAGTTCATTTATATGATTTTCTTTCGCACCCCCAAACTAACAAACATGTCCAACAAGAACTAACGAACAAGCAAGCAATAAGGGCAGACGAAATGTTGACTCTTTAGTCTAGGGTTCGCTGATATGAGTGATTAAAGAACAAGCAAGGGAACAGCGAAAACCGGTAGTTGAGTTCAAGCAACTGACACAAGCTATAGAATAGGAGTAAGCTGTTAGAGAATAGAGTAAGCATAAGAAGGAAGCAGTAAGAGAATAAAGCCAGCAGTAAACAGTTAGAGAATAGAGTGAGCAGTCAGCAGTTACTAAATAAGATAATAGATAGGTGCCCCCGAGAGTAAGCAGTCAGCAGTTACTAAATAAGATAATAGATAGGTGCCCCCGAGAGTAAGCAGTCAGGTTACTATGCTTATAGAGTATGTGAGTTATATTTTCCTCTTTGAGAACTCCTAAGCGAGCTACTTAAGCTAACAGAGTGTGAAAGATGATACCTTGCCGACCTTTCTGCTTGTCACGCTCTGCTTGCACTTATTAGAACGCTCCGCCCCTAGTTGCTTGGTAGGTAAGATAAAGATGATTCAACCAGCAGTTGTTTACAGTTCCCCGTTCGAGATTCCTTTCAGTTAAAAGAGATGAAGCAGCTCCCGATGCTGGACTTGCGCGCGCCTTATAGTACTTAGTCTAATGGAAGGTAAGCGGATTCCTATTGTGATCAGAAACCATAGAATCTGGTTTGCGTAGAAAACTCTCAATCCGGGGCAACTACTAGACGAGCAACGAAACAAGTGACGGAGTATTTTACCGAGTTTTGAGTTAACCTGTTTTGGCCCCAAGTAGTGGTCCAAATAATCTTTCTTAGGATGCAGGCGCAAGGATATAAAGTCAAGAAACAAGTGGTAACTAAACACACTTTTCTTGTCTTTGCTTTGATTATTGGGTTATTCATCGCCCAGCCCTTGAACATGGGTCTGTGACGTAGACTCGAAAGATGAAATGACTGGTTGACTCGAAGCAAGAAAGATAGATTAAGCTAACGTGAGCAAGTTTGGAATAGGCAGTGAAGGGTACCATCTAACATAATGCAAAATAAGAAACCACTTTGTTCCTTAGTGCCCAAAGAGAGTAAGTATCAAACACGGAAAGGAAGTTGAAAGCGGGAAAGTTCCGTGAATTCAGGTTTTGTTTTCCTCTGCGCAAGAAAGGTTCAATGAATTCTTAGTTTACGAGGCGCCAAGAAAGATGGATTCAATTCCCAGAGGAGAGTCAGCAGCAATCGGTGGTGCAAGTGGAGAATAGCCTTTTCTTCCCGCTCCAATAAGTTAACGCAGTGCTGTAGCTCCTTGTGGGGGTGCTTCTTCAGCGCTTGAAAGATCAGTATTAGTTTCCTCGGCAAAAGAGAAAGTTATTGAATGATTATTTGTTGCTTCAGAACAAGTAAGTCCTGTTTTCTTTGGTATGAAATGATTCCCTATGACGGGGTCGTTAACAAGTGTTAAACAACGAGAAATCTGTATTCTTATTACCGTCTGTTGGTCACTAAACAAACTTATAGTCTTTGCTTTGATTATTAGGTTATTCAGCACCCAGTCCTTCAAGTAAAGTACTATCTTCGCGCCTTTGCTATAATAAATCGAATCGAATATAAGTCTCCTCGTTCCAATCATACAGATAAGTCTATTTGTTCCAATCAGAAATATAAGTTCAAGTCTCTTTGTTCCCTTTCCCTTGCTTTAAGAAGAGAGACGAGAAATAGGGGGTTACAGTGGTAAACGACCAGACAGATAGAAGCCTTATCAATCAAAGAAAGCATACTAATATTGATTAGAAGCCTTATCAATCAAAGAAAGCATACTACATATTGATTCAGTAGAGTATCAACCATCAAGGTAACCAGCAAGGGAACCAGAAAGTTCATGAGTGAAATCCGCCTTTGCGCCGAAAGAAGAAGAGGAGGTGTGATTGACTTTCCCTTTGCGCCCGATACTTGTTGATAGGCTTGCGCCCTGCCCTTGCCAATACTAATTGGAATTGAGCGTTCATATGAGAAAAGTAAAATAACAAAAGAATATACCATCCAAATAGCTTCCCTTTTCCTTCCTTGTTGAATATCAGCACTAGCACCCCAGAAAGTCAGCATTATTGAGGGCTAGTTGCTCTGCATCGGCCTTACTGAACCCAGCTTGAACTTCATCTTTCGAGCTAACAACAGTAATGATGGAATCTAATCTCACGCATCTCATATGAAATAGTAGGAATTAAGGATAATTATATTCTCAGCATAAAATCATGGAAATTGAACTCTCTTGCCTTACTAAACTGAGTCTTGCCCGGCCGGTCACTTGAAGTTAATAAAATCAGATTGATTGAAGATAACCACTTATATACTCAACGAGTGAACTCAACTGTCTTCAGTCAAATCAAACATCAATTCAGAAATGAGACTATCCGTAAAACTCACTTACGATTCCACCATTCTCCAAGTTGAACAAGACTGAAACAACGATACTAAGGAGATAGTCTATGTTTCTGTCCTTGTCCTTCCTTAGCGCCCAGCTGCAAGCTGTTCATAAAGGCTAGTTCGGGTGGTGGACTTTACGTCGGTCATGGAGAGAGGTGAAGGTGCTACCTTTCATTGTTTTCAGAAGAATAGGTGTTTTCCGTGATGCATCTTTTCACTCAGTTGTGCGTGAGTTTGAGTGGAGTTAGAAGAGAGAAAATCTTCTGCGTAAGGGAGCAAGTAAAGTTGTAGGGCGCTCGAAAGAAAGATTCCGGGTTGGTTTCCTGTTTGACTTGACTGCCCTATAGCTAGGTTCATTAGAGAGAGCTCTGCTCGCTTATAATAGTCCCGATTAAAGAAAGCGAAAGCGATCAATGAGCTAAACAGAGGAGACCAGACCAACCCCATTTGATACGAAAGAGAAAAGGAACTAAAGGTGAGTTCGGCAAAATAACAAGCTGTCTATTGGTCTATTGAATATAAGAATCTAATTAGAGGAGAAGCAGTGCGCAAGGGCCATTCCAGTTTCCGTTTCATCCGAAGCCAAATCCACTCTCAAATCCAATGAATGCCCACCGGAGGGAGCGCAGTTGGGAAAAAGCCGGGCGTTGAAGCTAATGCGGCGAACAAGTCAGCAACAAGCGCATCCGCAAGTCAAGTTGAGCTCAGGTCTTATCCTATCCTATGAAAAAAGAAGTTCATGATGACAGTTATAAGTCAAGTTAGAGTTGTTGGAAGACTATACGCAGGAATGAAGCATATAGGTCTCAGTAGAAGGCATGAAGCGATGGGCTCAATCTCATATTCATATAGAAGGATCCGATGCATCGAATGCCCAGTTAGGCTCAAAGAACAGTCGGTACGTACTAGACGACACAGAGAGTAGTTCCATAGGGAGTGCATCTGCTATTGGACTTATTCATTTCTTTCCGTTTTTCTGTCTTTATACTATAAGTCTAGGGGTTTGGTTTCTTAAAGATTGTGGGGCGAAAACAAGGAGATTCAATAGTTTACCCTTTATGCCCAGTATAATTATCATGTTTTTCGTTTCCGTTCCGAACTCGATATATGTGGGTTCCAGTAATAAAAGAAACTCGGAATTGGAATAATAAAGCTACGGGACATCAATCAATTAATAAAGCAAGATCCTCCCTGCTTATGTATCCAGAACGGGAACCCAATCTCGATTCATTAGTTGCTAGATTGGGGCTTTATGTGTACGCTAGACCTCACCTCGAATCATAAATCTTTACTTCTTTATTACTAGAGAGTAATCCACTCTGAGGGTAGTAAAAGATCAGGGCTAGGGCAAGCAAAGGAAAGAGACTTAGGCAAGTAATACAGACTAATAATCTCCTAAAAGGCCCCGACTCCGTTACCATTCTTCGACTCTAACTGTTCTTCTCTTCTGGGATACCCCACTTCTATAAACCTTCGAGACCAGGAAAACCAAAGCTAAGGGATCGAGTCAGACCCCTTCCTTACTAAGAGAAACAAAAGCACCAGCAAAGAAAGAGGAAGGATGAAAGAGATCAAAGAAAGAGGAAGGATGAAAGAGAGAGGAGCGGTGGGGAACTCCCCTTTTATTCCAGGTTAAAAGGTACTCTTAGATAGAGGGCAGAAGTCATATATAATATCAATATATAGCTCAATCCTCTTTGACCTTGCCAGCTGTTCCATTCAATGCAAGACTTAGTGCTATCGGTAAGGTAGTTTCATAGAGTTTACAGAACAAGCAGGTCTTGAAAGGGAAGTTTCCCTATGAAATAGACTTCTCGGCTTTAGAAATGCATTGACGCCTAACATCTTGACCCTATTGCTCATATCCCAGAATACTTATCCTATAACTCTGGCTCATCTACTTCTGTCAACTAGCCCAGTTTTCGTTCCTTTCTTTTCCAGCCAAGAATTCGATGTTCGATGATAGAATCTTTGGAATCGTTAGCCAAAAGCCGACCTTTTCTTTTGCACGCTTTTAAACATTGAAGAAACGTTGCTCGCGCCTTTGCACGCTCGACCGCTCTCCCACCACACCTGGCCCAGGGAAGAACCTATATCTGTAGAAGCTGCATCCTAAGGGGCCGAGTTATTATGCCAGTGATCCAGTAGACGTAGACGTAAACCCAGCTGCGACTGCTCCTGCCTTCCTTTGAAAAACATGGGTCTAATGTAGATCCAGTTGAAGCACCTGCAAGTTATTATGCCTTATGCTTGACTTGCTCATAAAAGAATTCAACCACTAAGAAAATCGGGTCTTCAAGTCCTGGACTACTCCACTACTTAAATACGGATGAAACTGGGAATGAAACTGACAAGTAGGAAAGGTCAGAATCAAACTCGTTAGTATACGCTTGGTGGACTTGGTTATAACGAACTTACATAAAGGGTGTACTCAATTCATAAGAAAGAGTGAGTAATGTGAAGGGAAAGAATGAACTGACACTCTAGCCACTGATGCAGATACGAAAACGGGAACTAAACTACTGCCAGTGAAAACAGGAACTATATCGGACTAAGCCTAATGCGCCGAGGATGAGTACGGAGTTTATGCTTTACTACATTCCTTAATTCATTATATATGCAAAAGAAAGAGAGATATGATTTTTCTTCACTTCAAGGAGAGGCCGAGGAAGAATCCCATCTCAAGTCCGCGTCTCCCTTTGGTTACTCAATGCTATAACTGGTGGGACCTACCACAACAAATCATTCTTCAAATCAAAAGTTCAAAAAAGAGTGCAAAGCCAGTCTAAACGAAAGAAATGATGATGACAGAACCGTCCTATTACTTTTACTTGCCCACTTACTCACAGGGCGAGAGCGAGAGACCTATATTACATTAATCCTTGTTGGGACGGTAGATTGGCAGTTAGTTTTCCTTCAGTTATTAGGCATCCCCCCTTGTATATTACTTCTTATATTAGGCATCTCCCCTTGTATACTCTTTATGAAATTATTATGAAACTCCTTATTCAAATCAATATCAATCTTATACACAAGAACCATCCTTTCTTTCTTAACCGAACGATGAAACTAGCACCGACATCGACTCCCCCTGGCACCACAGCCTCAGATACTGCTTCCACAACCGATGATCTCGTTGCCAATGCTCAATCCTAGGATTCCGTTTATGCTAACTCTGTTTCCATTCTGACTTTCGTTAAAGAGAGCACTAGGTTAGCAAGAGGTATGATATAGTAGAGGGCCAAGCAACGACTAGACGCCAAGCAACTACGTAAGTAGTTGTGCGGCAGTTGTTACTAGTCCTCGCTGTCGCGTCAGCGAGTTAAAAGAGCGGCAGGAGCCCCGAGTGAAAAGAGCAAAAGTGGAAGAACCATTAACGTAAGGGCTGGACTACTACTAGTGAGGGGCTGTAAACCATGGCTATCCGACCTCAACTCTCAAGTCACTTCTTATCTTGTCTTCCCCGAACTGCTTCATCTGTTTCTAGTGCAAAGGGAGAGGCTCTGTATATATATAAGATAGTAGTTAATAAGATAAGTAGGCAGGCAAGGGGTCAAGCAACGACTTCTCTATTTCCTCATTGCTTCACACAAGTCACACTTTACTATACAATTAAGTACAACTTTCCACTACACTTTCTGAATCGACAACGAATGAACTAGAACAGTACTGGCATCCGACCTAAACTATGGCTCCCGACCTAAACTATGGCTCTGTCAACTAACCATTCCTCTGTCAACAAAGACAGATGCTACTGGGGATTAAACAATAACTCGAACAGGACTACCAGACCTCGGGGAATTAATACCTTCACCGACCTCTCATAACCATACTTTCTCACTGCCCTGGCTTTAAGGCTTATACTCACTGGGTCAATCCTTACTCTCACTACTTAGTTGCCCTAGATGCAGAGAAGAAGACCGCCCCTACTTCTATTGTTTGAGCACCCGAACCTAACTCTCCTCTGGACTAGCTTGCCCCTTCTCTTCTACAGTTTCTTCTGTTGAGCTTAGACCTAGACTTAGACCTGCTGCGCTTATTCCTTATACTCTTACTTTAACCCGAGACCGAGATACCCTTTCTTTGCTGCTGACCTACTCGTCCTGGGGCTTACCTGCTTCCGGGCGCCCACCTCTAACTCACAATATTAGTATAGTCGTTTTTCATCGGATCAGGATCATAAGCCGGGTTGTTGGAGGCAATACGATCTTCTGCGCAAGACTGAGTAGTTAAGGCGTAAGTTCATTCTTATCCTGCAAGATTCTCTTCTACGCTCCCAAAGAAAGATGCAATTTGGTATTTGGAAACGTTAAGTGGTCCAAGCAAAGCATATAAATGAGTCAGAATAAAAAGAAGTAATTAAAGCATGAGAGCAAGTAAAGCAAGCCTTGAGCAGCTGTCAGAGCGGGTTCGAGATCGGTAGGGGAAGTCCTATTTATAAGAACAAGTGTTGTTGTCAGTGTTTTTATATTCAGTATTAGTTTAGAGGTTCCCAGTTTCCGTTTGTTGTCTTATGAAGTCCGAGTGAAAGCCGTCTTTTCTTGTCTTTGTGTTGATTCTTATCGCTATTGGTCAAATTCTTGTTAGCCATATTAACTATACCGGTGGAACAAGAAAATCAAGAAAGCAGAATTCAAGGTAGCGCTGTTAGGATGAAACCAAAGGAGAAGGAATCTTACCCTACAGCATATAGGAATAAGAATATTAATACAACCCATGGATATTAGTATATAGAGAATAAGAAGAAGTATAAGAATACTAGTAATAGTAATAACAATAAGTCGTAGAATACGGGTACGATGTGGTGCACCCAGTATCAAACAAGTTAGTATTGGAATGAAGTCAAGCAATCCGGAATGAAACAATGAACTATGGATGAAAACACTGTTTATAATACAGCCACTGCGGATTCGGATCCTCTAACTACTGACGGGCTTTACTTGCTTTTAAACCAATGCCACTATATTGGATTCTGACTCACTAGTGAAAGTATTCCCTTCCTTGCCTCCTCTGCTCTCAATACAATGTTCGATCAACCTACCTCTACTGTTTCCAAGGATAGCATTCTCTGTCTCTATTCTAGGTCTCCCCTGCCTCGCCGCTTTCACTCTCCATACTCTGTCCTCAATTCTTTTACTACAGGACTCGACCCTTACTTACAGTATATTATTAACTCATCGTACAAAAACCCGGGAGCACTCTGAGATGATGCACCATAAGACTAGTTTATTGGCGGGCATAGAGGCAGAAGAATGTGAAATTAAGTAGCAGAGGAACCAAACACAGAAGAGCCCCACGCTAACGGATATAGAATATGACTTGCCGCTATCGGGACTAGACTAAAACCTTCTATTCACCAGTTTGAGTATCACTTTACTGTCTCTAACTCACTAAGCAACGTATAACTATTAGCCCGAAACTCCTTTATTTCATTCGTTATTTGATGTTGTAGATTCGGTCTGCCTTGCTATCATTCCCCACACTCGATTAAAGAATACGGGACAGTAGCTAAAGACTTAGGGTTGAAATGCATAATGAAAGAAGTCAGTACAAGAGCTATGGACGGGCGGGCGTTGCAGCCTTAAAGGCATATAGTACAGGCCCATACTCAGTGGCGTCAGTTCATTCTTTTCCTGCTCAAGTGCTATTATCCGTTTTCATTTGTTTTTTCAATATCATTTCTCTCATGCTCATGATCAACTGCTGAAGTCAAGTAGAAAGCTGTTGGCGTAAGAAATATTACAAGGACAGTTTTCAAGTCTCCCATAAATGAGTAGGATCGGTTTCAACATAAGATGTAGTTCGAGAATAAGCAAGCGCTCTAAGTTCCCTGAGAGTATTGTTTCTTTAAGTGCTTCATAAAGCTTCGTTTTCGTTTTTGGAGTTGGGGCAAAAACAAGTGTGTCAGTGGCGTTAGCTAGGTGGAGTTACTGCTTAACTCGACGCAAGAAAGATGAAATTATTTGTTGACTCAAAGAGGGTATTCTTCAGCGTTAAATATGGAAAGTTCGGCACAAGACTCAGTGTTGTTTGCGACAATCGGTTCTCCAAGTCCCGTTCTTGTATTGGCAACGAAAGCAACAGATGAAGCTGTGCGAGGAAATGATGTTTCTCCCCTGATATGCGGAATTCCATTGAACTTGGCGCACTTAGTCTTTGTCTTGTTGAAACAGAATCATAGTAAGTTGCTCTCCTGCTTCATTCTTTTATTTAGAGCCAAGTAGAGCAGGATCCATAAGATCTAATTGACCCATAGAGCTCTGTTATGGTGGGTTTGACATTTGTGCTTGCTTGTTCTGATGCCGATGAGACACTTGTTCTTGTTCTGATGCCAATGATGCACTTGTTCTTTTTGCTCTAAGTTGTTTGTTGTTTTGGGGTCACTATAGATAGCTTACTTTTCGCCTAACCTTTACCTTGTAGTGGTGAGATGAGCATTCGGCTCGGCTTCCATATAGGATTACTTGAGCACCTCTCCTATCCTCTTCTATTACTAAAATCTATACAAAGCTATTTTCTTTATTATATCCATTCTTTCAGCGTGGTGCGCCGGTCCCCAGAGTTAAGTCCTGTTTTAGGCTCCTTACGTGCAAGTCCTTTCTGAATCGGCTTACTTTTGAACTTCAAACGAGGCTTGGTCATTAGTAGTTGCTTGGTGACTTCAACTCCAAAGAATAAGAAGGATAAGGTAAGTGGGGAAAGCGCAAAGGAAGAGATGTTGACAACAGGCTCGAACGGGCTGAAGGAAACATACTCGGACTCGGAACGAGGGGCACACGCGGAGCTGGCGTAGTAACAGCAGCTCAAAAACCATATATGTAGGAGTACCCGCCTAGAAGAACATCGGATGCAGCCAATGAACCACTCAGTGGAAGCCGCAGCCAAGAAGTAGAATTGAAGAAACTGGGTATTAGTAACGTTATCAAGAGCGGATGCAAGCGAAAAGAGAGCTGCCGTCACGAGGGAGGAAATCGCTCAACGGATAGAGGCTCTTAGCACCTGTGCTTAAGCATCATTGTTGCCAGGGAAGAGTACGCAGACAAAGGACACCACCACTTAGATGTAGGAATCTTCTTGGAGAAGGGAGTCCATCGGTTAAGCGCGCCCAGAACGTTCAGGAAGATGTTCCCAGAATTCGAAGGAGCTCAACTCAATGTATCTATACCATAGGGCATGGACATCGGTGTGTAAATATGTTCTGAAAGAGGAGAAAGAGCCATTAGTCTGGGGAAAGCAGTCGAGCCACCAGATAAAAGACAGTCTAAAGGCACTGGAAATGCACAGAAAATTGCCGGAAAGAAATCAATGGATTGTCCAGAGGCTTAGTACCTTTGATGAGTGGGAACAAGTATATCAGGAGCCAGAAATCGTAAAGAGACTATTCTCCTCTGTAAACTCCGTAAAGGCTGTTTTCGAAGACTTGAAGGTACTCAAGGAAAGGGAAGGTTGCCTACATGAAAGATTTGTAAGCTACTTACAGGAGAGGGGGTGGCCAGAAGAGTACACCGTGCAACAGTCAAAAGAAAAGTACTTTTTGTTGGACTGGATAGCAACTAACGTCATCTTCGGCAGACCCATAAGGAAAAAGCTGCTGTTGTTATACGGGGAGCTAAGCACACAGAAGACGAAACTATTAGAGATGATTGACCAAGTACTCAATATATACCATGCGTCCACCAGAAACAATGACTTCAAGGGGGTACATTATCATTATTATTTGTGGTTGTTCGATTAATTGAATGTAGTAGAGGACGATAACATCAATTCAGGGCTAGGGAAAGCGCTCATAGCTGTGGCAAATCAAACTGTATTAAGGGTTAAGGATGGGCAGCAGTTAAGGTTAGACACTAAGTATGGTCAGCTGTTCAATAAGAAAAGGAATGTACCGGTTGTCACTATAACTAATTCTCCGGTAAGATGTATACGAGAGAGAGGACCCTTCCTAGAAAGATTCATGAGGCTAAGGTGAACTAGTAAGATACCCTCATTAAAGGAAGAAAGGGGAATTGCTACTCCATGGGAAGGAAGAAAGGGGAATTGCTACTCTATAGGGATGTATACAAAGAAGACGAAAACGGAAGGGTGTGCTGTGGGATAATGCAAAAAACATACGCGTATAATGAAGAGGCTGCCAAGATACATATTTGGGTCAGAAACCAAACCCACCACTCCTATAAACACTGCTAAGAAGGGAAAGGAACTATCGTTGCTTCTTTGGACGGACTTACTATTTTACAAATCATTAAAGAAACTTCAATAATTAAAGAAAAAGAAAAACCACTTAGAAATTAGGAAGCTTTCTAGCGGGCTTTCTCTCACGCTTTCTCTCTTTTCCTTATATATGAAAGAGATTGTTAACGCTTAATTCCTTATACACCAACTCCTTAACGCTTAATGGGACTATTGCCTGAGTTTGTTGTTTCCTCTTAGCCGCCTGTTGTCTTCTCCACTCTGATTTTCTTCCCCACTTCGTTCACGCTCTTTCTTGTCGTGCTTCTCTCTCGCTTTTGAGTCTCTGACTACTGATCGGGGTCCTAACTTGCACTACTTCCTGGCATCCTGACTTGTTTGTTTCAAACCAACACCCCTGCCATGTAAGTCTAGTAATTTGCGGGAATAAAGAACTCCACTAGTGCTACCAATACATTAACTCTAAACAAGGAACTAAACTCGTACTTATAATAGTTATATACAAGTAATAAGGAAGTTCACTACTGCTAACGGGACTCTAACTCATGCTATCAGAATATCACTACAACTTCTAGGAATCTAAGACAAGAATCAAGAATTTGACTCGGACTTCACAGACTTTAGAGCTACTGCATCGGGTCCTTACTAGTTTGTTTCGCCCTTACTTGTTTGTTTCCAAGCTGATACTATTCTATTGCTTCTAAGAATCCAAAGAGAAATACAGAATTGGACTAGCGCTTCCCATACTTTCACTGCTGCTTTTAAGAGTTGAGCTCGGGAATCAGACTAACTTGACTATCCTCGGATCTTTCTTTGCTAGAAAGCCTATGAGCCTTCCCTGTCTTACTTGAAGCCTATAGCTGTTTGCTTTTATTCTCTAGTGGAAGCTCGGGCCTACCTCTCTTTGCTTTCATCCTATAGCAGCAGGTCTCAATGCTTTAACCAATGCTTATACTACTACTCCAACAAATAACTAGGGCTTCGGCTACCGCTTTTAGAGCTCTTTAACAAGGAAATCTTATACTAGTATAGGGAATTGAACAAGTGCTTATACTACTGTAGCTACTGGTTCAACCTTACCTTCCTTTCTTTTGATTCTGCTTTTGCTTAGTTACGTTCTTGCCTGTTAGGTTTAGTCTCATTGAGTGAGTTTACGACCTAGCACATATAGGTATTAGAATTGGAATTAGTTATAATAAACCTACTATGGAATAACCGGGCAGTAACCTTACCTTCCTATCATTCCTATGCTTCAGTTATAGCCTTATACTAAACTCGTTAGCTTCGTTCTCAGGTTCCATCCTTGCTTCTGAGTTTGCATTCTTGTGTATTTGTATCTGTCACTCCGGATCTTCCATCTTGATTCCTGGCCCAGGGGACTAGCCTCCTAGGGTGCGGTGTCAAACTGAAACCTTACCCCACAATTGAAGTCTGCTTCTCCATGCATTAAATCTAGCTTACTACCCTGAAACTCCACTCCAATGTAAGCCCTGTTGTCTGAAATTCCTCACTCCCTGTATTGGGCTCCTAACTCTAAGTAAAGTCCCCCGTTATCTCATTCCTGTAGTTGTTCCTCGCATTCCCATGTTGAGTATGTCTTGACTCTTGATATCGAGCGTTATCTCCTTATTCGAGGAGCTGAAAGCCTAGGCTTACAAGAATGGAGCTGGTGAGGGCTCGCTACCGTTTAGCCCAGACTCCCCGGTTTGGTTCTGGTTGTTACTGCTTTCAGTCTGAAGTAGCTATATCAGAAGCACTAGCACTGCTTTCAGTCTGATTGGTATTGGTTCTATCCCTTAGCTACCCAGCTTCAACGTGTCGGCATCTTTCCCTAAATCAATTTGAGCACTAGTAGTTCCTTGGCCCCGAAGGCTATATAAGTCGTTTTCTACTTTCCGTTTTTATTCGTGCTAGATAGCTCAGCAGAGTGAATTCCAACTATTCCTCTGGTTCTTTTCACTCATTAGTGACTTTCTTTTATTACTTTGATTCTATATGAGGGCAACACCTATTCTTATTGATACGACAACTTGAAACGCTTAATGAAAACCAGCTTGCTAGAGCCAGGACAATCCACAATGAAATTGAAACAACTTCCTTACGCGCTGAGGAATAACCTCTCTCTCTCTCCACGACCGGACCGACGTAAATCCCATAAATAACCTTAGCCTCTCTTCTCTCCACTTAGCGCTTCAAAGCCTCGAAAACAGGAACTAACCGGCCTGTTACTGATGTGTAAGTGGCTCCCCTCCCGTTAGTGCTACAGAACCAGCAAGCGAATCAGCAATTCCGTTGTCGACTCTCAATCAAGTGTTGCTATAAGTCAATCAGGTGTTGCTGTAATCGAATAGGCAGGAAAGGGATAAGAATCATCTGCTGTGCTAAAGTAAAGTGTTTCAGCCTAAACCGGGACTCCTGACGCTATTAATTAGGACTTTGTAACAACTCATTAAACCATATTATATGAGCCCAAAAGACTTGCTCATAACAGGAGCAGCCCTTTAGCACAACTGACTATGTTGCTTGGCCGTTATTCGCGGCAGCGACTGAATGTTGCCCGTCAGCGAGTTCTAGTATAGCGTTAGAGGGAAGGGCTTCCTCTCGTACACTTGCTCGTTCTGTTTCTTCACTCCATTGCTTCTCCTTGTTTAATTAAGGCTTGAAACCAACCATGTCGTGGGCTAAGCGTCGCATTCGCTTCATAGTCAAATGGAAACTACTCTAGCGTTCCATACTTTGATTCTAGTAAAAACACAGAACAAGCTGTAGTATCCGCTCTTTTTCCGTTGTTTGTTTACTTGCTCTTAAAGCTACTGTTAGCACAACGTTTGGCGAACTCCGAACTTAGGTACTTGACTTCTATCTTGCCCTTGCTTCTAGTGAACTTGTTTCTTCCATTGGTTGTGCCTATTACTCTATTGTTTGTTATGTTGCTGACTTTCCGAATGGAATTGTACAGAGATCAATGGAATTGTACATAGATCGATAGAATTGTAGATAGATCTCTCGAGTCGTAAGTCTGGCGATAGAGTGATGCTTGGCATAGAGAGTACTTTATTGGAGCAAAGGAGAGTCCCATATATTACCTTCTCTTTCTCCTGTTGAGCAAAGTTCAGTCCCCACCTTCTTTCTCCTGTTTTGTATGGGCCAAGACACTGGGCAAGTAACTACGTAAGACCAAGCAACTAAGGAAGGTAGAAAACAGACGAAAAGAATGATGGTATCAACCCCCTAATACTTCATTTCAGGAGTGGGAAGAATGATGGTATCAACCTATCGAACAGGCTATCGAACTGGAATTGGAATCATTAAGATAGAAACCTATCGCATCGAACAGGGATGGGAAGAATGATATTTCAGGGATGGGAATAATGATGGTAGAAACCCCCGGAATACTTCATTTCAGGAGTGATAGAAACCCCCAGAATTCTGCATTTCAGGAGTGAG